>NW_024881985.1:412500-470000 GCF_019059575.1 Amphibalanus amphitrite
GCTTGCCTGCTAGCTTAACAGTTCCACTGTGCATGACATCCCAGCTTACTTGGGCTGCACACGTTCTGGGGTCCAAACTTTGTTACATTTGTGTTCGCTTGTCGTTCACCTGCCTGCATGCTTGCCATCTAGGCTTGGGGTCTTTGCTGTGCTTTGCCAAATGTTTCTCTCAATGTTGCTTGTTATGTACGTATTTAGTTATGATAAATGTTGTGAAGGATGTCAATGTGATATGGAAGTTCGAATGTTCAGATTTGTTTGTCAGTTACTTTTGTAGCTAAGTTACATTTATTTAGATGAATCATCAATTCGTGAGGTTAATTGACTTTCAAGTTCACTAACGTAAAGAAAATTCATCTATTATATTTATCTACTTTTCTACGTAAATGCCTTTGTTGCGTTTTTGTTGGCACACGTATCACGGGCTCAATAAGATGCCCGCGAGGCGGACGAAGGATCCTCAGACTATTAAGACAGTGTGACCTGCGTTGCCCCCGGCGCCCGGTTCGTGTACCCCGTCTAACCCGTGCTCCGTCCCGCCCGGCGCGGCAGTCGATCCTGCTGATGGAGGAGCAGCAGCCGTACGTGGAGGTGCCCAGTGACGTGAACCAGGCGGTGGTTCTGCAGAGCGCCACACTCGCCTGGGACGCCGTCGGCGGCGACAACGACTCGGCCGGCGCGGCGGCAAAGAACAAGTGAGACCCTGAACGACGGGCTACGGAACAGTCACCGATACTAGTGCAGACTTTGCTCGGCGACCACAACTGGGCGGCATATTATATAGATAGATAGGCGTGGACACTGTTATCATGTAGACCTCGCTCACAGATAACTCAAGTAGACTAAGCGTGGACCCGTGTGGTCAGTAATTGACGTACGAGCAAACAAACTGGCAAATGAATGTATCCTTAGTGACGGGAGGAGTAATATCATCATTGTTTATGAAGTCATATTTACATATAAACCTCTTGATAGTTATGGACGAGTCATTAAAGTGTAGTGTTTGAAATAAGTCCATAGTGTTTCTTACTTTGATATGGTATGTACCCTGTGTCACCAGGGACGCCAATGGCGACGGTCGGGGAGCGGAGACGGAGGCGCTGCGGCCCGCTCTGCCCATCCCTTCCCGTGACGCGCTCATAGACATCGACCTGGTGGTGCCCAAGGTAGGTACTGCGCCCCCTAGCCATCCCCCCGTGACGCCCTCATAGACATCGACCTGGTGGTACCCAAGGTAGGGTTGACGCTTCCCGTCCAGACCATCCTCGCCCTGGCCATCCTGGTGCTCTGGTGTGTCCTCGGATGCTGCCCGAAGCCCCGGTTGCCCTGTGCGTGCTCCTGTCTGTGCCCGCTGATGCTCCCTGTTTGCGGTCCAATAGTGACCCTCCCCTTGATGGTATCTAGTGGTGTTGCTCGGCCACTTATAGCGTTTCCTTGCAGTGTCCCCGGCTCCAGCCTGTGGTCCCACACTAAGACCATCTCATGTCAACAGGGCACGCTGGTCGGTATCTGCGGCCCGGTCGGAGCTGGAAAGTCGTCCCTGCTCTCGGCAGTACTGGGTCTGATGCGACTCCGGTCAGGACAGGTCAGTGGGAGAAGGCCAGGTTAGGTCAGTAGTCGTCCCTGCTCTCGGCAGTACTGGGTCTGATGCGACTCCGGTCAGGACAGGTCAGTGGGAGAAGGCCAGGTTAGGTCAGTAGTCGTCCCTGCTCTCGGCAGTACTGGGTCTGATGCGACTCCGGTCCGGACAGGTTAGTGGGAGTCGGCCAGGTCTGGTCAGTGAGGGATCAGATTAGGTCATCGGTGAGTCAAGTGAGCTGGGGAGGGTCAGGCCAGCTGTGAGTGTCCGATCAGGTAAGGTTAGGCGGGCTGAGCCTGGCTGAGAAGACTCAGTCAGGCCCCGACGTGTCAACTTGTTCATGCCGTAATCATGAGCAAGCTAGCGGCTGGGGAGGGTCAGGTCTAGTCAGGTTAAGTGGAGGGGGCAGGAGGAGGTACTTTCAAGCTCAACAGACATTCACTGCTGACCCTGTATTCAAATAAATTGTTACGGGTTTTTTCACGTTTCATGCAAACTTCATCGAACAGTTTGCCCTGCCATCCCCGACCCCGATGCCTCCGTAAAGTTGTCAGTGTGCTGGTCAGTTCCCTTCAACAGCGGCGGTGCTGTAACCGCTGCGTGTTTCCCCGCCCGCCCGCCAGGTGGCTCTGGACGGCTCGTGCGCTTACGTCGGCCAACAGCCGTGGATCCTCAACGCTACGCTCAAGGAGAACATCCGCTTCGGACACAGCTTCGACGCCAAAAGGTGACGACGATGCTGATCAGCGCGCATTTACAAGAATATAGAACCGTGCTTTATATGTATTTAATAAATTTGGAGAGCGCTTGCTTTTTTATGCTCTTAGTGATGTGTCCGTTCTTCGCAAGCAGGGCGATGACCGACTCGCCTCTGTAGGTGTGCTGCACTGTATGTAAGTTTCCCGCCGGTTGGCAAGGAGCTCCTGTGTTGCATGCTGCCCATCCGCTCTGGGCCCTGTGCAATGGCCTGAGCTATTCGGACCGACACTGTATCCTGTGAATGCTTACCCCGCGCACCCTTAGCTCCACGACTAACCTCCTCTATCCTGGCCCCACCGCAGGTACTTCACGGCTCTGCGCGCGTGTTCGCTGCACAAGGACGTCACCACGCTACCGGGCGGTGACGAGACGGAGATTGGCGAGCGGGGCATCAACCTCAGTGGCGGACAGAAGCAGCGGGTGGCTCTGGCGCGCGCCCTGTACGCCGACAGGTCAGTGGGGCTCGGGGATCAGAGGGTGGGCGCCCTGTACGCCGACAGGTCAGTGCCAGTGGGGCTCGGGTAGATATTGGGGCGTGACGTGGCTCTGGAGCGCGCACTATGCGCAGATAGGTCAGTGGGATTCGGGAAGAGATCAGATGTATACGGTGCCGACAGGCGTCGAGGTAGGTGAGACCGGCCGCTTTAAGGGGAAAGGATGATCACCATGGCTCTGGATTGTAGTTATCTATTGCTATGGGACCATCAGCTCTTTTTAATGAGGTGACAGATGCCTGCCGAGCCTGGCTAGGAATTGGAATCGCGGTGTTGAATTGGCGTTGTGATGTGAAATTGGAATTGCGGCGTTGAAGTTTTTTTTTAGAACTCCTTTCTGTCGTTCACATAACAAATTTCCCTCATTAGGAGTGTTGCGAGTATTCACGAATTATCAGTTCTTTGCAAAAAATATTGGCTACGATATGTGTCAGCAACCACTCGTCGAGTCGATACGGCATTTCTGGCTCTTGCACTACCCCCTCCCTATATCCCGGCCGGTGCCGGTCATTGGGTACGGGCCTCTCCTGCTTGAGATCGGGGAAGACACCTCCATCCGTCTCCTGTCCCGTTCACTACCCAGCCGACCTTGCCAGCACGCGCCGATCTCCTTCGAACCCCTCGACTCGGGCCGTGTGCCGGGCGTGCCGCACTCGACTCTCTCGGTTGGGATCTATGCACGGTTTGCAGATGAGCTGCCGGTGTGAGCAGGGTGGAGTGGCGCCCGTCCGTCTCTGGTGGCTCCGGTACGCCGCCGGGCCCGGCACGTGGCTAGTGGAGGTGGCGGAGGCACGAGTGCACCTGTGGTCGAACAGACAGCCGAGCTGGGCTGCTCTTTTGATTGTGATCGCTTTCATAATATGACAATTATAATATTCTGAATAGCGGAATGATTTGTTTGTTTGTTTTGTTGGGTTAGGCCCTTTCGGTCGACAAGACCATTGCAGAGCCGGAAGGATGATAGGAATAAGGGGGAGACATTGGTCTGGGCGGGCACCCTAGTGAGTCGCCGGGGCTGAGCCCGTCCAGAGGACAGGCCACCCAGCCCCAAGGCACTCACTGCACCCGGCTACGGGGTGCGCTCCCTCGGGAGCAGCGGTGCCGCTCCAAGGGAGCAGCCCGCATGAGATTAAGTTGCCTGTCCAGCCCGGTGGGGGGTTGCGGCGTGGAGGAGAAGGATTTCAGTATCCTGAGGATAGAAGCACGGAACGGTGCGGAATGAAGTAGATTGGAAGCCATTGCGCAACTAACGAAAGACTTTATCGTCAGTTTCTAAATCAATGAACTAATAAAGCTACCAAAAATCGCGCAATGTAAAAAGTTCTACTTATCCTTTTTATTTATCGCTTTATGGGTCAATTTTAGGCAGCTGACGCCATGGCTCTGTCGCTTATTTATTCATCGACCAATCCCTGATCTCTACTGGGGTATTGACAGCCTAACATCAGTTTCCCTGAGTCCTTACGATGTTGTGGGGCTGTGCCGCCACGACTTATCTTGACGTTAGGATGAATTGCACATGCAGATTGTAGCAAGAACTGCCGAGTATCGATGTTCATTCATTATAATGCGAAAGGTATGCTTGCATTGCATAGGCATGAAATGAACAACAACGACTTGAATTGTTAATTCTAAAGGGCAGTGATGCATCTCAAGATATAATGAGCTGTGTCATGTTTGTTTTGATTTTGGGTTATGTTGTATTGTGTAGGCTGAAAAGTCCTGCATTCGCCGCTGTTTAGCTGACGTTCGTCATGGTCTGTGTTCCAGAGAGATCTACCTGCTGGATGACCCGCTGGCTGCCGTCGACTCGCACGTCGGAAAGCACATCTTCCAAGAGTACATCAAGACGGCTCTCAAGGACAAGACGGTGCTGTTCGTCACTCATCAGTTGCAGGTGGGACTCGGGGACAGGCTGGACCGGTCCAGTTACTTTCCGCTCTTCACCACCGGCTGAGTTATTTGAGCCTTGAACAATGAGCAAGTACCTGAGCCAGATTGGTTGCAGTTGCTGTACTGGTACGGCATATTTGGCGTAAGCGTACGCGTAGGCGTAAGCATGTTTCTGTGCGTATGTGACTTGTCTCAGCACCTGTACATCGCGTGGTCCAGTGTTTGTTTACTACATTAGTGTGTTTCAGTCCCTGACTACGCCAGTTTTCAGTCCCTGACTACGCCAGTTTTCAGTCGCTGAATATCCTTGTGTTTCAGTACCTGAGTCAGTGCGACACGGTGTGTCTGCTGAAGGAGGGCCGGGTGGTGGAGAGCGGCACCCACGCCAAGCTGATGTCGGACGCCGCCGAGTACGCCGCTCTGATCAGCACCTATGTGGAGGAGGAGGAGCAGGACGAGGCGCAGGATGGCCAGACGGACACAGAAGTCCTGCTCGAGGTCGCCCAGTCACGGTCAGTGGCCAGGGGGGTGAGGGGCGGCCCGCAGAGACGGATATTGATACGGGGCCAGCGGCTAACGACTACTACCTAGGTGCAGCTAGCTGCGTCACTTCGATCCTTACCTTACTTCGATCCAACATACTTTACACGACTAACCCGCATAGCGTTTTGTCTAGTCTACTGTCTGAACTCTGAAGTAAGATTTTGTCTAGCTGTGGTCGCTGATTGTGGTAAATGTCGGATCAAAGTAGCATAAAAGCATTTGTTGAAATATATTTATGTCATTGTATTGACCAGAAACATATCACATTACATAGATGACTTCTTGACCATTAACTTGTTCGATAATGTGATCACTTTTTACATTTATCAAATACGTTACGCAGGTGATCCCGCGATCCTGTGATCCCCCGAACCCCTTTTGACATATACCCAATCCCTAAATACGTTTCTGCGCGTGATCACTGATCATGGACACATGAAAATGAAATATTTGAGCACCCGGACTTATGTCTATCGAGCCAGCCGTGGATATCGCAGAAGTTTAGCTCCAACACTTGCCGAATGCCAGGCGACCTTAGCTGGTTGTATCGACATCTGCGCTGGCACAGACCCGCTGGCGGGCCTCGCAGATACCCTGGTAAAACTAGCAGCTTTTCGGTAGATTTTACATCCATCCGGTAGGTTTGGAAGCCCATCGGTAGAACCGGCATCCAACGGTTGAGTTAGCACCAGCGTCTCCGTTCACATCTTCTAATGACCTTTCCCTGCCGAAGCGCGCGCCGTAGAATTTAACCCCCATGCCATCGTATCCCGGTCGGCGGCCCGTGGAGCCTACCAGGGCCTGTCTGGCGTCTGGTGAACCTCACTAGGCGTCCTGAATGTTGACCTGCTCGGTGATCTGGGGGATGACGGCTCCCAGCGGCCGGAAGCCGTTCTCGTCGGCGATGAACTGGATGCTGGTGACGGTGCCGTCGGGATGGACGAACTCGTAGCTGCCCGTCTGCACATACCGGCCCGTCTCCGGCTCGTTTCCCGGGTAGGAGAGACCCGACTCCTCGCGGAGGATGTTGTTGGACGTCTCGAACCTGGCGGTGACACAGGACGTAGTCACCATGAGGGAGTGACTGAAGGGGCTTGGAGTTGAGTTGTTAGGGGACGGCCCGGGACTTCAGTGTACAAGTTCATCAATGAGAGCGTATCGAATTAGCTTTTCACACGTATCGCTGCTGTTGGTTTGGAAATGCTTTTGGTCATTCCCACATGAGGCAAATGCGTTTCTTTCCTTCCCCCCTTACCTGTTACATGCTAATGAAATGGGCCGAGTCTTTGGTAATTTTGGCTTGGTCCAAAAGCTTATTAGCCACCGTCCTGCTAGTCTGACGATATGTCGCTGTTTTGGCTGGTAATTTACTCACTGGAAATCGTATGAGTTATCTTCTCTAAGCTCGTTGAAGTTTGAGACGACCTGGGCGTTCCTTTCTGGCCTGGCAAGGGCGACCGCCAGAAGAGAGAGAACAATCAGCTGGGGACAGAGAGAACCGTTACTCGCAACGTCACATTAACCGTCTCACTTTCCGTCACACACTGTCACTGACCTCGTGTCATGCCGGGCCGGTCGGCGTCCTAGAGTAGAGACACTCATGCCACTTTCTTAAACTCTCAGTTTACACAGCGGGGTGGTGAGACTAGTAAACAAACATATCTAGGAGGGCAAGACAGCGCTCGGATCAACCGATCCATAACAGGAGATTATACAATACCTATACAGTAAACCACTCACAAGCTTCATGGCTGCTGTGTGACTGGCTATCTGCGCGGCCCGCTGCACCGTGGTCTGTCTGCCGCCGCTGCCATCCGTAGCCGTGTTATATACCGACCCTCCTGATGGCATCTGTTGGGCGTATCGCGGCTGTATGCATGTTGGCCGTCCTCGGGGCCTGCCGTGGCAGTCGCCGGTCCGGCCGACGGCGGAGTTATTTAGTGCTCCGACAGCCGCCTGAGCGGGGCGCCCCTCTCGGGCCGGCCGCCGGTGACGCCACCCCCGGGCCGCCCGCCCTCGGCGTGTCTGATAGGCGATCGGTGACGGCACTGGTCCTCGCTCTGCCAGCAGCCCGCCGCCCGCTGTCCGCGACCAGAGCTCACCGCCGACCGCAGCCCTCCGCCTGCTGCTGGTTACCCTCCGCCCGCCGCCCTCCGGTTGGGGGTGCCTCTTACAGGGGTACACGCTCCCCCGGATAGCTGAGGGTACATTAGCCTAAAGTGCGCACCGCGCGGGTGTCGAAGAAGGGTGTGACGAGTCCACTGTGACTGATACATCATCAGAACATGTTGAGTACGAGGGTGGAGACTGGGGAGAGACATCTCAGACCCAAGGCCTGGGTCGAAGGACGAAGTGCGGCTATGAGGGCTAGCTGCCTTTACCTAGCGTTGCATGTCGAATGCACCTGATGGTGTCAGAATCCAAGCTCCTCTATCGTGCCAACCGGCAGTTGGTGGTTTGTTAAAGCGCTCAGCTTACAGCGCTCAGCAGCGTTCAGCTTATAATTATCGGCTTGCCGTAGGCTGTAATGGGGATTGACTGAAGCATCATGTTCAATGGATGACTCCGTGTCCGTGCGCATTAATCGCTGGGAGTGATCATGGTCCATACCGATCACCAAATAACCAAGAGATCCCATTAGGTTCGTGGAGATGTTCTTTTTGACAAGTGTTTGTACCATTTTGTCTCTGTGCGCCTGTCTTTATCCACTGTTTTTGTCTGGCTGTCTGACTTTCTGTCCGTATCCGCTGTTTGTCTGTTTGTCCGAGTTGTCGAGCCTGCCGTTTTTGTTCTTCTAGGCGTTGTCTGCCTGTCTGCTGTCTTTCGTCACACTGGGCGCAGCCTGCCTTCTGAACCCGACTCCTTTCACTGGTTTTCATTAGCTAACTAATGAAGGTGATCTTCTATGCAGTGCCAGCAACATAATTAGACTGGGACTTGGTAATGGCACCATCGGCAGCATTGCACATTCCCGGAGTTAGCAAATGAACACCATTTTCTAGCTACGTGTTGTATTTCACCATACGATTCTGTCATTCCTTGATTCCTGGAATGGTGCTTCATTCGTTCTGTTCTACTTATTTTGGCTACTTGATGTAATTGAGCAAGAAGTTTTCAACCTGTGTATTGGACGTAACCACTTGAAATATCTGCGGAATGGTTTATACCATAGAGTCTTCTTAGGCACCTGGGATCGCTGCTGAAGCTATTATCAACAATGAACAGGTTCGACAAAATGCTTGAAGGAACCGATGGAGATGTGTAGCAAGAAAACCTGAAGATGTGATGCTTATTGTTTTTCTTACTGGGATTCTAAGTATAATATTCATTAGTAAATTCATCTCAGTTTATTGTCGAGTTGTAGAGTTTCGCAATTTCCCGCGAAAGCACTCGGCTCTATTTTCAAATGGTGAGAGGAAGCTTTGTTTGGTATATTCGATGTTTTTTACCGGTCGTTTTCTGTTATCAACTGGACCCGTTCGTTTCGACATCTCCAGATTCAGGAGTGCATTGATTAGTTCCTGACGAGCGAACGGATGAGTTCGGTGAGGAAAGTGAGCACTCTAGTGACGACTATCTGACTGTAACCGCTAAATGTGCAATTTCGGTCATAGCATCGTGTCTCTCCCGTCTCCGTGTCCCAACCATTCGATGAGAAGCGGCGCTGGAGCGGAGTTTGAAGACATGGATGAACATTGCTATATTATTTTGTGTCCAACCCAATTTGAATCGTGCCACAGTAGATCAGGCAGCCTTTATAGGGCATTCACTACCATCAGCCGCTTACACTCGTCCCTGTACTGAGCTGCCTCGCTGCCAAAGATCCCATATGTCACATGGATGATCGGCGTTTTGTCATCAGTCAACCACAGTAAGTGGGCTGCCCATCGCAAAAATGATTTCTATCCGATACCTTGACGTGTCGTTACCATATCGCTGCACCAGTGCAATGGGGGTGATCTCGAATCGTGCTGATGTCGAGCGCTGGTCCGGATCGAGCCCCCCGCCCTGAGTCGCTCTCAGCGTCCTTGGCACAAGGATGCAACGAACGTGTGCGCCTTGGACGCTCGATATATGGAGTGGTGATGTATTTGATCCAGGGTATGCTAAACGCTTACTAGACCCCACTTATGATATGTGTCTGTGTGGTTTGTATTCACCTATCAGCTGAATATTTCTATCGAAATGGCCACGTCTTTACTTTTGTTAATTTATATTTCGTTAAAAAGTTTATTTGCCATTCTTCACTCACTTGTATAGATGTAGCATCGATCAGTTGAACAAGATGCATAGCTATTTTTAAACTGCTATTTTTAAAATGCTATTAAATTGCTTTTTTTACTCGTTTCTATCCTCCGAAAGAAAAAATTATCGCTGTTATCACATTCTTGACATATGACCGCAGTGTCGATTTTCTGCAAATCAAATATATTGGAGGTCCATATCGTTTGACTTTCCTTGCCGGTCGATCACTTCACGAGGCATAAAACAATCCAGATTTTCCCAAAATTACAGTACGCATCATGCTCATTCGTTGCATTCCTTTCGGCAGTGTGGTCTCGACACATGAAAATGTTGACATTACAGAGGTATGATAGCTCAGCAGACAGGCTTGCTCACTTCCCTGTCGATCGCGATGGTGCCGCCTCTCTAAGCCAGTTTTCCCTTCGGTCCACCTTGGCCCTGCCAAGTGCCTGTTTACGCGTCCTGAATGTCCACCCGTCCGTTGAAGGTGGGGAGGGCGTCACTCTCGGGCTGGTAGCCGTTCTCGTCAGAGAGGAAGGACAGATAGGTGACGGTGCCGTCAGGGTGGGGGATCTCGAAGCTGCCCGACTGGACGTAGTTGCCCGTCTCCGGTTCGGCGCCCGGGTAGGAGATGCCGGACTCCTCGCGGATGATGCCGTTGGACGTCTCGAACCTGTCGAGAGAGACAGAGTCAGTGGGAGATCAGATAACGTTTAGGTGGTGTGCTCACTTGGTCACGGACACGAATTTTCTCGAACGAGTATAGGTATGGACTCGTTTGAATTTTTGTCATTTGATCACTGAATACATTTGGCGACAATGCGTTTCCTCAATTAATCGGTTTGTCCAGGGCATATGCTAAAGACCTCCAACAACTGCAGGTGTCTGAAACTTAACGTGACAATACCCTACTCAAACGTGGATAAACTTTTGGTAGCCAAGACTGATTGTGGAGCTTTGAACAAAATGAAAGCGACCTTCACTGGCAACCTCCACCCGCACTGTGGACCGCCACCGACCCGAGCCTCCGCTGGAACTCACGCGAAGTCGTAGGATTGGTCCTCCCGCAGCTCGTTGTCCATGCTGACGGTCTGAGCGCTCCGCTCGTCGGCCTGTGGCCGTGCCGCCGCCAGTCCAGCGAGACACAGCAGTACGAGCTGTGGACGGAAGAGGTGGATGGTCAATGCTTAGTGGACAGTGGTCAGATCGGTATCTTCCCGACATGTCAACAGCCCAACCGATGCCTGGGGTTCAGCGGTAGGCTTCGATAGTTCGGCCGGCTTACGACGCTTGTTGCTCCACGCTTGGTTTGCGGAATCTGCTTGTAATATTTGTACAAATCAAGGTAAGATGTCCCTCTATGTTACGCAGATAAACCGAATAAACGGGCATTAGTCAAGCCTGTCTGAGAAAATATGTAATGTTGAGGTTTACCACCCAATCGGCTACCACCGGCACTCAGAGGATTGTCTCGGCGCCGGCACAGCACAATCCCGGCGGTCAGTCCAATCCCGGCGTTCGCTCCTTACCAGCTTCATATTGACGGCGGGGGGAAGGATGCACTGCCGATTCTCTGCGCACCGTGCCGTTTATATGCGGTCACGGGCACGTGGGCGTCCTTGCCGCGGTGTTTTCTCTATGTGCGCGCGTGCAGCGTGCGTTAGATGACGGAATGACGGGCCCGTTCTGCGCCGCCATCAACTGGTGGTGGCCCGCGCAGAGCGCGTGGCACGCATCTCAAGCAGCGGCGCCGCTCGCGCAAAAAGGTCCGACCGCGGCGGCCGGCTTGTTCGTCCGACCAGCGAGGTCTGTCGGTCTCTCGGCGGACGGGAGCGAGCGGCGGTGATGTCTGCATGTATTGCCTGTCAGACTGCGCAGTAGTGGTGTTTGCATGTAGCATCTGTCTGCCTGTACAGCAGAGATGTCTGCGTGTTACATCTGTCATACCGTTCCGCCTGCGCTGCGATGTGCGGAGCGAACGACATGATAGCGGTGCTTTCATATGAGGTCTGTTGGTTTCGATGTCTGATTTCGGTGATCAGCTCAATATAGGCACGAATCTGTAGTGTTATGTGATCGACTATATAATAGAAAATTGGCTGATGGACCTACAGTTCATCATTTTTTGTCACTTATGAGTGTGACGCGCTACATATAATTGTAGGAGGTGGATTAATTCATGTGTTAAGTTGCGAGTCGACATTCGTAAAGCTAGGAGGTGAAATAATTAACAATTAATTGGTAACCGTCATTGTCTGAACTCACTTCAGCATGGCTGGTGACTTGTGATTTGCTTCCGTATATTGGACGGTTCACACTAGATTTTCGCACTTTCAGACCCGAGCCAGACCGAACAACGATTATGAAGCTCCCCACTATTGAGGACAAAGTAGAAAGTCAACTTTTCATATATGTATTATGTATTGAAGCAAAATATGCACATTTACTAAATGCGTTTAGATTACAAACGGCAGGGCCTCTATTGTTGGCAGAGCCTCTGTACTTCGTAGCTCGTGGAGTGCATCTCTGCAGCGGAGAAACATTGTGGCGACCCTGCTCTCTACTCTCCCTCGCAGTGGGTATGAATTACAAAACACAGATATCACAAATCTAGTAAGCGCAGTTACAGAGGCGATCTGAGAGAGCTACTAGTGTGCTTGATATTCGTACACTAGCTGATCGCATACGGATTCTGAATGGTTCCTTATGTGAGAGCCGTCCTGTGGGTGTCACTAAAGGCGAGTATGCTATTGCAGTTAGTTGGTGCTCTTCGGCCCGTGTACAGCCCCGCTGGGAGGTCAGGTTCTCCCCTGCGGCGCCGCGAGGTCCCCAGAAGGTCCACTGCTGCCCCGCCGGGTCGTCGGATCTCCCGCTGCTGCACCGCCGGGTCCTCCCGCTGCTGCACCGCCGGGTCCTCCCGCTGCTGCACCGCCGGGTCCTCCCGCTGTTGCACCGCCGGGTCCTCCCGCTGCTGCACCGCTGGGTCGTCGGATCTCCCGCTGCTGCACCGCCGGGTCCTCCCGCTGTTGCTCCGCCGGCTACCCGGACGCCTCGGGCTGCTGGAACTGAAGGAACACGATGATATAGGTGACTGCCGCAGAGACGGCGGCCAGCACGGTGGAGCGCCGCAGTCGGTACAGCCGCAGGTCACCCAGACCGTCCAGGTCGCGGCGGGTCGCCTCCAGCTGCAGTAGCACCTCCTGACCGGCGGTCACATCAGCCACCGGCGGCCGGGCCAGCAGCGAGTCGCGGATCCGGTCCACCTGGTCCTGGACGGCCTGTCCGACCTCGCACGGCACGGCCACGGTGACGGCGGCCCGGTACAGGCCGGCGACGATCTCGGGACCGGCGCGCATCAGGTGGCCGGCCTGGGCGCTGCCGACGGTCAGCAGCAGAGTCGACACCTGCAGCACCACGCCGTACGCCATGGAGACCACCAGCTCGGGCGCCAGGCCGTCCGTCAGCCGCGACAGGGCCGCGCTCAGCGCCGCCTGCTGCCGCCCCAGTCGGACCAGCAGAGTGACATCCACTCTACCAGAGGCCATCATCGTCTTCAGCTCAGCGTTCACCGCTCGGAAACCCTCCCTGGCGAATTCAGCGGCAAGCAGCAGCTTGACTGGTGTGAGCAGCAGAAATATATCAAGGATCGTGTAAAACAGGTATTTGATCACGTTCTTGGCGCAGCTTGCTGCGGACTCCTCACACTCCATGACAGGAGCTCGCAGGAAAAGGTGGATGTGGATCGAAATCACCACAACACACAACACCACAAGGCAGGATAGTATGATGGCTAGCCGTCGGTTCAGGCTCTTCAGAGGCTGAGCAGTTGGATTGGTAGTCGAGCTCAGGGCGTTTCTCAGGGCCTGTCTGATCTCTGAGAACAGGCCTGCGTACCGTCGCCTTCCGATGAAGAAGGTGCAGCTCAGACATAACCAGCTCAGTGCGTCCGGAATGCCGAAGAACGACGACTTGAACGCTGCGCTGAACTCTCCCTGGTCCCGGGCAAGCGCCTTCATGCCGATGCTGCCCTTCCTGGACACGAGGAAGAGCAGTGCGTTGGTCAGCACGGCGTACAGCAGGGTGGCGTAGATGAGGGAGCCGCAGCCGGCGCCGCCCCAGTGGCCGGTGACACGGAGTAGCGCGACCATCACCCGCGCCGACCGCGAGAGGCGCAGGTCTCCGTCTGCGGACTCCACATCTCCGGCCACTCCGGGGAGCTGGGTGACGTCTCTGCCCGGCGCAGTGACCTCCTCTGTCTGGGCTGGACGCACCGACATACGCTTCATGGTCGGAGGTCGGCCTACAGCGGCATCGGCTACTGCGGAAACGGGCCCAACTGTTCTTCAGTGATGATATGAGCTGGCGGTGTCCTGTCGCTCTCTTTAGACGAACTGTGGCAACTGACTGTGGTGGTGGTGGGAACTGAAAATCATAAAGACGCCCGCTCAGTGTGGCGTGATCCCTCTGACGCGCCAACTAATCGTCTATAGACACTCCTGAATGAACCCCTCGGAACGCTAAAGAACTTCGTTGTCAACAGTCGGTGAATCCACCAGTCAGGCTGTGTTGGCACAGTCGGTGGACCGATGCAGCCATTCATTGTGGTCGAGCGAGGCTCTTTTGGTGAGGTGCGGCCGGTCTATTGCCTGTCAGTTTTCGAGGCTCGGTGGGTGGCAGAACAGCGCCGCTGTGGGTCGGAACTGGGCAGCGCAAAGTCCGTGCTCGGCAGGTATGAGCCCTGACCGTGACGCTGTTGTCCAGTAACCATGGCAGCCTACCAGCGACGCAATTGCCCCTTCTATAAAGTCATTTGGGCTCGGCGTCCAGACAGTTCAGTGTAAACGTTTTTTTTTTTTTGCCGGCATTAGCCTCCTTTTATGATAATGAGTTGCCTCTTAGCCGTTTGTAGAATAACTGAATTTGTCACATTTATGCAAATTCATGCTTCTACATTTTCGCTCGGTGCAGCTTTGTAGAAGTTCTGGTTTTAGATTAGTTATCCTCCAACAGATGGCCTTAGTTTACTGAGTGCACTTCACCTACTGCCGCGAGTTGCTAAGCTAACCAGGAAGCTCCATCAGCAGCTAATTTCAGGTACAAGTCGTTTTCCATCTCCGATAGTTCTTTCACTCCGACGCATCGACATAGGAAGTTACTTAAGCCGTTGACAAGTGCATCACCGCATAACCTATGTGTGCGGATGGTGTTGTTTTTCAGAGATGGGCCTTTCACAATCGCAACAGTTAAATCGAAGGTCAGGCTTGCCTTGGTAACAGACAGCATAACCCACTAGCCAGTGATGTGATGAGCCTCGCCGTTTCAATATTTGTTCCGTGACTAGCATGGTTCCCTGACTGGTAATAGGGCTCGGAGTTTTAGTGCTGTGTCGCGACTGGCTGGAGGGAGGCTGGTCGACATGATTGTGCGTTTATAGATAGATGCCAGATGGAGGGCTTATACAATATACATTATGCAAGGGCCA
Source organism: Amphibalanus amphitrite (assembly GCF_019059575.1). Taxonomy (NCBI): domain Eukaryota; kingdom Metazoa; phylum Arthropoda; class Thecostraca; order Balanomorpha; family Balanidae; genus Amphibalanus; species Amphibalanus amphitrite. The sequence goes on from NW_024881985.1 coordinate 427,496, forward strand.
ACCTTCACGCATGCTCTCAGAGTTTCATGTTTAATGGGCAACGAACGATATCAACTTCGGTCGTCGCTGTTTTATGTGCATAATAGCAAATGAAAACCTGCAATCCATTCAATTTTCCGAATCCTCATTATTTTGACAGATATGTTGCGTCGTGTTTGTCTAGCCGCCGAACGATTGTTTTCTGTGTCCCCTGTATATCACGCCTGTGATCGTTTGTGACCAGTGTTTTATCCTGTGAATTCAGCTTTGGCTGCCTGGCCGGTTTCGTATCTCCTCTATCACCACGTTGGCTGACCTCTCCTGCCGCTGACAAGCGTGCTCTGCTTTATCTGTGTGACCCGTGTGAACTGCGTGATGTGTGTGCTCTGTTTGACCTGTGTGACACGTTTGAACTGTGTAATGAGCGTGACCTGTATGACCCTTCACCGTGTGACCCATGTGACCCGAACGCGTGGCCCGTGTGACCTGTGTGACCAATATGACCTGTGCTGCTCGTTTATTTGACGAGTTCCCCCCCCCCCCCCCCCGTATCCGACAGGAGCGGCCTGGGTCTGACTGAGGAGGCGGTCCGGCGCGCCTCGTCTGAGGTGGCCCGGCGTCGCTCGTCCCACTCGGCTGATGGCGCGCACACAGTCAAAGGAGACGCCACCAGCGCCGGGGGTACGTGCCCATTGCGAGCGAGGAGTGTGGGGCTGCTGTCCCAATCGGTATCGTTAGTAGGGTAGCAGGCTTAGCGTAGCTATCGTGCAAACGGGCAAAGAGCCGAGTGGCTGCTATATTCGTCTCGGTATGGAGTATTAAGTAGGAGAAAGGTGAACTCAGATGTACATTAATCGTTAGATAGTATTATTCCCTTCTGGTACCGAATGCTAGGAGAGGAGCTGTCTCCTGTTAGGCCCTGTTAGGCTGTCTCATGTTAGGCCCTAGTTCTCTATATTCTTCCGTATACCAATACAAAGGTCTATGGTTGTGCCTAGGAGTAGAGATATCTCGGCTTAGTAATAGAGGTGCCTGAGCGTGACAGTCTGACAGGTAGCGTTCTACCTCGATGGATTCCCCGACGTTGTGAATGCATTTCAGGTATGTGTAATCCCCAATCCATCGCTGTTGCTAATCCGTTCATCTTGTTATTCTCCAAGGCCGTCACTGACTGAAAGCCGAACCCAACCGATGTAAACAGGCGCTTTGCTGACTGAGAAGCGCCGCTGTGTCTTTGAGCGCGTGTTTTGCCGCCGTGCAACTGACCGTCGGTCTCCTGTTCTTCACAGCCCAGCTGACTAACGCTGAAACCCTGGAGAAGGGCGCCATCTCTGGACGGACGTACAAGGCGTACATTCAGGCCGGAGGCGGCTTCCTGATGGCGTCGCTCGTAATGATGGTGTTCATCGTCAACGTGGCGTCGGCGGCCTTCTCGTCCTGGTGGCTGTCACACTGGCTGGAGCAGGGCTCCGGGGTGAGTGCTTCAAGAGCTACATGGGATGGATAGGGGTCCAGGCTGAACAGGGCTCGGGGGTGAGAGGGGCTAGGCGTCCTGAGCGCGACGAAATGGTGTTTTAACCAGACCGGGACCGACACAGAGACAGTGCAGTATCAGACTGTAAGTGGGCTGCAGTTCTGTATCTTTGAGCTTCTGCGCCACTGAGCTGGCTAAAACGGCTGAAGGTTAACTAAGAACGTCCTCAACTGAGGAAGATCTTTGAGTTAGTACCGTACTGAATGCGGAAAAGTCTAAGTTGGGGAATGTCACTACTTGTGGTCAGCTAGCGATTGTATCAGTCAGTGTGACTTGAGGCGGTTTGCCTTCAGTCCTAACACAATCTCCTTTTTCACTCAGAACACAACCATCGAGGTCGGTAATCAGACGATGGTCAGTGACCGCATCACCGACCACCCGCGTCTCGACTTCTACCAGCTGGTGTACGGCCTGTCGGTGGTCACCATCCTGGCCACCAGCCTCATCCGCGGCTTCTTCTTCATGCGAGTCACCCTCGCAGCCTCGTCTCGGCTCCACGACCGCCTGTTCCACCGGGTGCTGCGCGCTCCGATGGCGCTATTCGACACCACGCCCGTCGGCAGACTGCTGAACCTCTTCTCCCGAGACCTGGACGAGATCGACGTGCGGCTGCCGTTCACCACGGAGACCTTCCTGCAGAACTCGCTGATGATCCTGACGTCGCTGTTCTTCGTGGCTATGGTGTTCCCGTGGTTCCTGGTGCCGCTGGCGGTGATCGCTGCCGTGTTCCTGTTCGTGAGAGCTGTGTTCAGTGTGGGGGTGCGCGACCTGAAGCGGCTGGAGAATGTGACCCGTGCGCCCACCTACAGTCACGTGATTACCACGGTCAACGGACTGGCCACCATTCACGCGTTCGGCAAGGAGCGAGAGTTCATCAACAGGTGAGTGGACGCCGGGGCTGGGAGGGGAGGGCGGATCGGTGGTAGGTTCCATAGAACGGGTCTTGTGGGTGCTGTAGTCAGAGGCCGGATGGGTGGCACCCTGACATGCATGCCCTTGGGGGAGGGGGGCAATGTCTCGCTACACAGGGGATTTTGTTGTAGTCAGACTCATTGAAGCTATGTATAATGACGCAAAGCTGAATCCCGTTGAAATTAAAGCATGCTTTCAATGGTATCTGAACACAATCTTTTGATAGATTAAAAAAAGACGCCAACATCAGTGAGTAAAATTGCTGACGAAGTAAACTCGGTGAAGAAAGCCGTCGTAAAAAGGCTTTCGCTTTCGCCAGTAAGCAGTGATGTTAATCAACACTTGTCACTTGATGAGATTCGTATATTTTTCGTGTAGGAAATAGCGTAGCATGTATTACTGTTTTCGAAAACATCCTGACAAAAATTAGCGCGAAGTAAATTAAAATAAACTTTATAGACATATCATGAGCCTACCAGTTTGTCTCCGTCTGCCTCGTGACATGCATGTCGCAACAGATACAGTGATCGGTAAGCATTCTCTGGATTTTTGGCGTTCCCCAAGCAGTTCAATAAACAGAGTAGTCCGGCCGCAGCGTCTGGCGCTGAGTCACTGTGTACTTCCCGCTGGCTGCGGCCGGTCACTCGTATATATCAGCGGGCCAGTGGCTCCTGCGCTCAGCAGAGGGCTGGCAGGGCTCCGTAAACTTTACGGCGCCCTCCTCGCCGTCTAACCTAGATTGTTGTAGGTGCTATATAAATTTGACGCATCGAGACCCGTGGCTCGGCCAAGATTAGCTGCACAGATTCAACGGTGGCTCGGTCTGCAAATGCTGCATCGAGCCGCTGGTGACCAGACAAGGATCAGCTAAGCAGATCGAGTTTTGGAAGGATCAGGTACGCAAATCCAGCGAGACTAGCTGTGCCAGATCAGTAGCAGCGTTACAATGTCTCTGCGCCGTGTCGCCGCCGTCGTGCTGTGCCTGCTGGCGGCGCCGTCCGCGGCTCTGCCGTCACCGGACTCTGCCGCTGGTGAGATCCCGGACATCCAGCTACCGCAGCCGTCGGCGCAGGACCAACTGAAGACGCTGCTGTCGCCGGTGCTGGAGGAGGCGGTGTCCCGCTCGCAGAGCAGCTGGCAGCTGTCGCAGCTGGCCGTTCAGCTGGCGCGTCTGGAGCTGAGGGTGGACATGGTGGTCGGAGACGTGGCTGATCTGAAACTGTCTGCTCTGGCCGACCGACGTGGTGACAGCGGTGGCGGTGGGGACGTAGTTTGTCCCACAACGCGCGCCGAGACGTCTCCCCGGTCTCTGGAGCCAGAGTCGGAGCCGGTGACAGCGTGTGAGGCGACCCCGACACCACTACCCCTGGACGCGGCGCCTCACCAGGAGCCGGCGATACGCGCCTGCGCCCGCTCCTGTCTACAGTTGCGCAACCAGGGCGGTGACCCACAGAACGGCGTCTACTGGTTCACCGGTATGTCGGTGCCGGTGCTGTGCGACTTCAGCCACGACGGCGGCGGCTGGACGCTGCTGCTGACGGCGGTCTCACACCCTGGCTGGGACCCGCTGAGTGCGCTCAGTCGCAGTCCGCTCTCACCCTCGCTCTCGGCCGACTACTCGATTCTGGGTGAGGCCGACGCCATTCGGGACCTCGGCAAGGGCGCCAGGTTCGCCTACCGGATCGAGACGCAGGCGGAGAAGGGCCGCCAGCGCTGGGGCGGCATCTGGCTGGCGCCGAGGCTCTACAGCTTCATAGACGAGACAGGCTCTCAGACGGAAGTCAGTCGGGTGCGGTTCTTCAACAAGTGGGACTACCAGAACCTCGGCATCAAGAAGCGGATGCCGTGGCTGAACACGGGTCTTCACGGACGTTCGCCGGTGCTGACCACGACGACTCCGGGCGGCGACAACTGGTGGGGGACGCTGGTGTCGCACGAGACGGACCCTCACTACAGCCACAGCCCGTGGATCCACCCGGAGCAGCCGGCGTCGGGAACAGTGCTCTACTGGATGCGAGAGGAGGCATTCTGAGGCAGGGCAGTGCCGTCATTATCTTGATAAACTATACCGCCATCATCGCCGGTGATATCGCGCGTATGTGATAGAAAGAGATCAGCAGGGCGCATCGTGGGTTTGGCCCTGTCGGCGCGCTCTGAAACTCTAATAAACATTCAACAAATAATGGCCTTGCGAGTTTGAGGAGGTGCCTTGTCGCACGTTGGAGGTGGATTGTGCACGCCTTCGGTTCTTGATTGTTTAGCTTGAAGTCTGCTTTTCAGGCATGTACCCATGTCGCAATATATGCGTCAATTTTATAAACATGTCATGTGTTCCCTGAACCAGAATGTTGAAATATATTGCGTAGAAGACTTCTTGTTTTGGTTTGATGTTTTCTTTTCCTTTTTTAATTGAATGTGGCAAATCGAAGCTCTGGCCGAATTGCATGAAGATGTAAACAAACGCTGTCCCGTAATTGCTTGGTGAATTGAGCCAAGCACCGCCACGGTGTGGGCTTCTTTTTACCCATGTCTAAGTCCATGTGTCATCCGGACCCGGACGTCCAAAATTAGCTCTCGACGAATCGGTGGGGCTCAATCGTAAGTGCATCAGTCTCACTTTCCTCCATCCTCACAGCCTATTTCACAAATAACTAATTTTATTGAGGGATTTTAGGGGTCCTGTATCCAGTAACTGTAGATGATGGAGGCTTACGGTAGAAGACGCTGCTCATGGCGGCTACCGTACGTTTAGTGCGCTGAGTCACTGACGGAGACGATATGTGTTCATCCGGCAGGTTCATGGGCCAGTTTGACGACAACTCGTCGGCGTTCTACCTGTTCAACTGCTCCATGCGCTGGGTGGCCATCCGACTGGACAGTCTGACCGGTGAGGGTGACCTGCGCTTGGTGGGGCTCGGCTCGACAATCCTCACATATTTGGTTCATGTTTATTCTACTAATGGTGGAAAATAGCACATTTTGTAGCTTGAAAGACGTTGTAATATCTTGAGGATAACATCTAGGATGAGAAGCCAATGTTTCTCATATTTATATTGAATTTATTATTTAGCTGCATCGTTCTGAACTATTCGTGCTTCTATTGAAGCCTGGTCCCTGCAGTTACCGCTATTTGACGGTTGACATCTGGGCCAGATCGAGTCAGTGACTTTTGACCCGTGGCCGCGCTGAAGCTTCAGATTTATTTTAAACCAGCGACCTCTTATCCCTGTCATTACGATGACTCCTAGTCCTGACATCTGTCAGTTGGTGAACCTTGACACCCGACACCCGTCAGTTGTTAACTTTCCACTTCTATCATGGTGACCCATGATCCCTCAATTTATGACCTAACTCTGTGAATTTTGTAACCCCTGACACGTCAGTCCGTTGACCTCTACTGTCGCCCTACTGTCACTAGCCCATGTCGCTATACTGACCCCCCCCCCCCCCTCTACCTCCCAACAGTAACCATCACAGCGCTGACATCCGTGTTCGTGCTGGCGTCCCACGGCGTGGTACCGGCCGCGTTCGCCGGTCTGGCCATGGCCTACGCCGCCCAGCTGTCGGGTCTCTTCCAGTTCACCGTGCGGCTTAGCAGCGAGACAGAGGCGAGGTTCACTTCTGTGGAGAGGATCGACGCCTACACTGCCGTGAGTAGCGCAAAAAATGAAGTATGTTGACACCAAGACGGCTGTGAGAAGACCTGGGTGGGGTATATTGACGCCTACACGGCTTGTTGTATCATAGAGGGGTGGATTGCTCTTTCACTGTCGTCATTAGGTTTGGGTGGGGTGGATTGCCGCCCACTCGGTCAACCACGGTAGGAGTGAGATAACAAGCCACAAGGCTCGGATGGGAGGATTGATGGCTACATAGTCATGACGGAGTGGCGTGTAATTAAAATGGAAGGGGACGGGTCCAGCTCCGGCCCCAGGGTGTGGTAGCGATATTGTTGGCAAGTTTTCGTTTACGCTCAGAGAATAACGGGTAGCCTTTGTGATCCTGTTTCACAAATTGACAGTGGTTATGGCTCTTACATCCGAGCCTATGGTTATGTGTCAGTCTATTGAATGTATCCGGCTGTTAACCCAGCTGTGTGCCCCCGCAGTGTATGGCTCAGGAGGCGCCGGCCGTGGTGCCCTCCAACCGTCCGGCCGCCGACTGGCCGCAGGCGGGCCGGGTATCCTTCAGCCGCGTCTGCCTCCGCTACCGACCCGAGCTGCCGCAGGTGCTCAAAAACGTCACGTTCGACGTGCATGCACAGGAGAAAATCGGTGAGTTAGTGAACTGGAATGGTTGAAAGACGGAACGGAGAAATTAGGGGGAAGGGAGTGAACGGTCTACACTGTGGTAGATGGAGTTACGGAAGACATAGGTAAGGTTTACGTTTTTCCGTACGCTACGCCAGATGGTCGTGTGAACACAGCAGCTGACAACATGCACTGGAAAAGGACACTTGTTAATATTTGATTAATTATGCGTTGTATGCAGCTCTGCCACTGTTGATAAACCCTACTGTCCGTACTGACTACTGTCTGTGCATAGTGCTGCCCCCCCCCCCCCTCTCCTCGCACCGGTGTCGTGACAGGTATCGTGGGCTGCACGAGCTCCGGTAAACCCTCTGCGTGCCGTCTGCAGACTCTGATGTGTCTCTGTCTCTCCGTTCCAGGTATCGTGGGCCGCACGGGCTCGGGTAAGTCGTCTCTGTACTGACTCTCCCTCCTCCTTCCCAGGTATCGTGGGCCGCACGGGCTCTGGTAAGTCGTCGATCGGCGTGGCCCTGTTCCGGCTGGTGGAGCCGGAGGCGGGACGGGTGCTGGTGGACGGTGTGGACGTGTCCACGGTGGGCCTGGCCGACCTGCGCTCCAGGCTGTCCATTATACCGCAGGACCCCGTGCTCTTTCTTGGCACCGTCAGGTAAACATGGCGACACGAAGTACGCTGTTCGTGGACTCGTTTTTTGCGACCGTCTGCGTTATCATGCTGATATTTTCTATACGGAGACTGTTTGTATGTCAGCTTTTATATCGAATCACCTCGTAAATAGCAAGCAAGACTCGAGATTCTGTTGTTGATTAGACATCTGTGGTGGCTGTTACGGCGTTATCCCCGCTAGGTGGCGGCCGGTGTGATCTCGTATCCCGCTAGTGCTGGTTACGGTTGGTATGTCCCATTTCCGCTGACGACAACCGCTGTCCCCCCCCCCCATCCTCCCTCCCCTTGATGACAGCAGCTGCGTCGTCCCCGCTGGTGTCGAGTGCTGTGTCCTTCGCTGCCCGCTAATGACCGCTGCTATCCCCCGTCCTCAGCTGGTACAACCTTGACCCGTTCACCCTCTACTCGGACGCCCAGGTGTCGTCTGTTGTCTCCGCTGTAATGGCATTCCGCGCCCCTTCGTTCTCAGGTACAACCTGGACCCGTTCGACCACTACTCGGACGCCCAGGTGTGGCAGGCCCTGGAGCGCACCCACATGAAACAGAAGGTGGCCGCCCTGGAGCTCCAGCTTCAGGCGCCCGTCCTGGAGAACGGAGAAAACTTCAGCGTCGGAGAGCGGCAACTCATCTGCATGGCCCGCGCCCTGCTCAGGCACTCCAAGGTGAGTGTGCGCTCTGCTCAGACACTCCAAGGTGAGTACCTTGTTCAGGCACTCCAATATGAGTGTCTGGCGTCTGCCCTGCTCAGGCACTCCAAGGTGAGTGTGCGCTCTGCTCAGACACTCCAAGGTGAGTACCTTGTTCAGGCACTCCAATATGAGTGTCTGGCGTACTCTGCCCTGCTCAGGCACTCCAAGGTCAGTGTGTGCCCAGCTGCTGAAGCACTCCAAAGTGTGTTCTACTGAGACACTCAAAAGTCAGTGTCTGTTGTTGAGGCACTCCAAGATGAGTGCGTTTTGGTCAGTTTTTCATTCCACTCTCTTCCCTCATCCAGATTCTGCTGATGAACGAGGCCGAGTTTTGGCTATTCTGTTCGTTGTGTCTGTAGTAAGATCCTCACACGTCTGCTTTTTGGTCAGATTCTGTTGATTGTGAGCCGTGAGGCCACTTTGTGTGTATTCTGGTCAGTATATCTGTATTGCGTTCTCGCCATTGTTTATGTAATGGCGTCCCCTCACTGTTCCTTCCGTATTCCCGGCCAGGTTCCACTGATGTTCGAGGTCACTGTGTTGAGTTTTCTATCGATTGTCGTCGGTTGTGTGTTGATTTTTCATTTTATCCCCGGACAGATCCTGCTGATGGACGAGGCGACGGCGTCGATCGACACGGAGACGGACTCGCTGATCCAGACCACGATCCGAGAGGCGTTCAGCAGCTGCACCGTGCTCACCATCGCGCACCGACTCAACACCGTGCTCGCCTCGTCCCGGGTACTCGTCCTGGACGCCGGGCAGGTCAGAAACGAGGGGCGACACGCGTGCGCAAACACACACGTGACGTTTGCTGGTTGTAAGATTTCGCTCTACGATTGCCAGTCACCTCACGGGTCTATCATTGAGTGACCCAGCTCACTGAGCTAAATCCTCAGGCTGGATCTCTCTGTTCCTTCTTCGACAATGTCTAAAAGCAATTCAATAACGTCTGCTTCGGTGCCATCTTTCAGGTCGTAGAGTTCGGCAAGCCGTCCGTGCTGCTAGCGCATCCCAACTCCATGTTCGCTGCGATGGTGGCGGCCGCTAACGCTGCCACCGGCAGTACGGGGAACTCACAGTTACCGGCGCAAGCCACAGATGGCGCTCCCGCCGCGCCCGCCTCGAACGGCACTGCCGGAGATAAGTGATGTGTGCCGGTCGTGGAACCGGTTTCGATGCGCGCAGGCCGGCGCCCGGGACGCTGTAGTTCGTCGGTCAGATGTCACGCACTGTGTGCGCTGGCTAGGTGCGCCGCCTCAGCGTCGCTTGTGTTTGTTTGTCGTTGAATTGTTTGTTATGGCGTACTGCGCGGTCGATCTCAACCGCATAGTATTTAGTTAGGTATTCCATCCATTTTAGCATAATAATTCAGCACAGGGATTCACCATTCGTCCGGTGTGTCAGGATTTTAGTTTGAGAGGAGATTTTTAGTTAATTTTATTTGTGATTAAGGGCAACACAATGGTGCAATCTAGAGTGATTTTTGTTGTACTTACGATACGTTTATATAAATTTATCGCAATGATATCCAACCAAAGCATTGTTGCGCTATTCGGTAGCTTGTGGCACAATCAGACACGCACAGAAGCTTGCTATTCCTGGCTTACCATTCACTCATGTGTGCGTATGATAAGAGGAACAACTTTTGTTTTTATTCCCGTCAAGCTACATGCCATAATAGCATCGTTCTCCATACGCATTTGTTATACGTTTCTTTCCATTAGCAAGGAACAATTGCCCTTACCGCTAGCATTTCTAATAAATGTTCGAATCAGCCCGGAAAGCGTGAAAGCATAATCGAGTGAAAAGTCACAAATGTCATAATATGCTTGTTCAATGTTGGCAATAGGGTAACACAGAAAATGTGATTGTGTTGATATCGTGTGCTTCCGTTGTCTCGTGCTGTCGCCGGATCGACCAGGGTAAGTGTTCGTGGGATAGGAGACGGGAACTACTGTCCCGTGTGTTCAGAGGAGTGGTGCACTGGTGGCTGGGGCGTAAGGCTGGCTGGGTTAGGCGGTATGGCTGAGGGGGTGCCCTCGTCGGTACAGTCCTATCCGCCGGGAAGGGATACATCATACAGCTCACCGCAGGCATCAGTTTTCTGCTAACACCTGACCCCGCGACCACAGCTGGCACGCCACGCCTGTCCGCCCGTTCGTCTGTCTGCCTGTGTGTGTATGTGTGTATGTGTTTCTGTTTGTTTGTTTGTGGCTAGAAGTGTGCTGTGTCGAGAAGCTGTGAGGACTTGTATGACTCCGAGCCTTGGCGAGTGGCTTACCTGGCGACGAGTACGTGTTCCGCTGTCCTGGCTTGTCTGAGTAATACAGCGCTTTGAACGGGAGTCATCGCCTGTCGTCAGTGGTGCTGAGTCTGTGACCGGTCAGAAGGGCGAGTGCACCGAACGGGGAACGTGCCTAGTAACGTCCGACGCTCATTGGAGCAGTCTGGTCGGTGGAGGGTGCTACTGAAATCACTTGCCGACGTGGGCCTCAACTGGTATTTAGGTAATACTTTCATTGAACGTGTCATTGAATATGGCGCTGGAGCTCTCCGCAACTGATACCGAAACGTTCTCAGTGCGGTAAATCACCCAGTACATGCTTAAACACTTGAGAAGTTAAACTATTACGTCCATCAACTACACTCAAATATTCGGTCGTAAGTTATGCGACCGACGCGTCACACTCAGCACGGCAATGACCCAAATTTTCAGACGTCTGCCAGGATGTAGACTGAATGTCGCTTGCGAGTCGTTTAATATAAATTGCATGGAGACTGGCGTCAGTTCACCCCCGGCTCTGCTCCATTGCATAGGCGAGCATATGTTAAATAGCGAGTGATTCCAGCCGGCTTAAAATAGACTGGCCTTGGCCCCTCTTCTGCAATGCACATAAATTGATCGAGTCTCTAGGCTATTGTGCAGGCAGGTGATGATATGATCACTCTGGTCAGTCAGCTTCCGTTGGCTCCTGATTGCTAGACACCTTTAGCTTGACGAAGTGTACGAAGCTCTAAAGGTAGGTATTGCTATAACGACGATCAGCTCCAGCCGCTGAAAAAAAGTGAACATCTCTGTACCGTACCGGTGCACTTGTCGGGAGCAGCGGGCTTGTCTCTGACTATCGGCTAGATTCATGTAAAAAAGTCTGTCTTGTGATTGGCGCTGGTGCCCGCTGGACCGTCCCGCCGTCGTTCAGGGACGCTGGCCTTGGCAGACAACCCTCTCCCGTCCGAGGTGACGGTCTGCCGCCGGTCTATCTGAAGTAGGTTAGCCAACTGCTGCAGGCGAGGACCCGAGTCCGACAGCCACAGCCGCACAAGGCTCGCCACGCTCGCTGACTGTCTAGCCCGTACGCTGCATAATATCATCGCTGCAACCGAGCAAAAGTCAATCCCGAATACTGGACAGTGCCAGTGGACAACATTTTTAGCCGTAAGGGCCATACAGATGAAGCGTAGAGCCGGGAAAGTTCGAACCAGATTCGAGCAACTGCGTTCACTGCCGTGAATCCGTGATCCCAACCATGTCTTTCAGTTAGCTTATCGAGCCAGGGCAGTGTCGCAACTGCGTGATCACCACTGTGTGAGATTGTTGATCGGCTTAGATTTCCTAGTTTTTGCATTACCCGAACGGAAATGTGCCGTTTTCAGTGACCTAGACTGGTTTCATATTGACTGTTTCTATGGAGGCCCACCTTTGGAACACCCCGCTTGGCGCTCATTTCTTGCAATGACTGTATCATCAATCGCAATGCATTGCAAGCACCACACGAAAACTGCTCACGCTGATGATGAATAGGACGGGAATGACCCGCATTGGCGGCTTTTCCTGGTCTCCCGTTATCGCAGCAGACGTCGCCTCACCACTCCGTTGTGCCGCTGTGCTCTCCGACTCGGCCGGTACCACACCATATGACGTCAGTGTGACGTCATTGGGAGGCCCGGACCAGTTCGACGAGGCGGGCACCTCAGCCGCGACTGGAATCTGGAAACTAATGCTGTCATCGGACGAACTGTTTACATAGAGGCATGATAGACATACAGATTGTGGTAAACGTGCACTCGTATGTATCATAACGATTGGAAACAGTAGGCATGGCCATTGGCCAGGGATTTGTGGCTGATACTGCGCACATTGTACGATTGTAGATACAAAGCAAGGCCGCCACATTGGGTGTCGTTACTCTGTTACTTATTTTCCGAATGTCCAAGCCGATCGTTCGGAGTCGTTTAAACCCTCGTCCTTTCTAACAGGTATGTCTAACGATATGGTCAATAGCACACGACAGAATGGTCGTTTTTATATAGCACTTAGCTTATGGAGTGTGTCCATTATTAGTACGTCAAAAGGAGATAATTGAAAGGCGCCTGCTTTGAGCGAACGCCATTCTTGATTCTATAGACACTACATCGGGATACAGGTACAGATCTCGCGGGTTTTAGCGGTAGGTCTTGCACCTAGAAAATTTAGTGTAGGTACTTGAGGCTATATCTTCGTCGTCTTAACCCTCGCCGGACCTATTGGTTTTCTACATACGCGCCGGCCGAGGGGGGGGGGGCGGGTAAGACCCCCCTCGCCGTTTCGTCCCTGGTGGTAAGGGCCCACGGCAGTTTTCGTCCCGACGGTATTCAATTCACCAATACAGAACATTGGTGTAGTCCGGGCAAGGCTGGTCACCGTAATTTGGCCGGCGGCACCTGTCCCTGTTACCGTTTCGTCGGTATACACAGGCCTTAGTGCCTGCTCTAAGGGCGGTGGCCGAGTGGTAGGTCAAAGGGGTTTTCGTCCAGGCGGCAATTCGCCATAACATGAAATTGGCGTTTGCCTGGGCAAGGCCAGTCGCCGTGCTTATGGCCTGCGGCACTTGCCCCATGGGTCAAATTAGGTGCATTCGCCGGATAGCCCGTCTGAGAACGGCTAATATGCTAGTAATAAGCTAATTGTATATATTTGTTTATAACAATACATGGTGGTACTATAAATTTGATCCTTTATAATGATAAGAGGATATTGTCTCATCCATGCCTACTATTATCGATGAAAACACCTTAGACGTGTTCAAATTGGTGATATGGATCGACTATGATATGTAACATGACCTTTTCCGGTCAGGTCTGACCTTGACCTTAGGTCAACTTTTGAAAATGACCTTTCAATGTCAAAATTGTAGTTCATTCGACGCGTCTCGACGAGAGGAACACGATGCTGGCAAATTAAATGCTGTGCCTATCTTGAGTCAAAAGTTACCTATTACAGAAAAAAAATTCGTAACAACTGCTATTTTATTGGTTATTGCCCTCTGGAGGCTAAATCGCTAGTCCCAGGTCAAATCTGAGAGCTTAATCGGATAGAGCGTTGAAAGGGCTATCGAATGCGTGATACTGCGGCGCTATAGCTCTTTTGATTCCCGAGTTATAGGTACGCCGCTTTTCGAAAAATGCTGAAATAGGCAGCATGTTACCTCTGGTGAACTGACCTTTGACCCGACCAAAAAATGTCACAGATGTATTTTCGTCATGCTTTTGGACGTTCTTTCGAATGCCGCTTACCGCGTGTCGCTACGTGGCCCAGGAGTGGAGTTAGAGGGAGGGGGGGGGGGCGTTGAAACGTTGTCTATACTATATATATATATATATATATATATATATATATATATATATATATATATATATATATTGCTATATATATATATATATATATATATATATATATATATATATATATATATATATATATATATATATATATATATATATATATATATATATATATATATATATATATATATATATATATATATATATATATATACCTACTCTGATTGAAACATCCCCCGTTCCGGCGCGGTTGGCGCCGAGCACCGGCCCGGCACGGGTTAAGTAGCCAATATCATGAAAAATCAGTCTGAAAAGATTTCATTTATCCGAAGCCTAGCGACGGAATACATATATTTTACTCAAACGAAATTTTCGACTACAACTACAATGAGAAGCAACTGCATCAATGAAACATGAATGAGTTGCATCAACCCAGCGTTTGAATATCTAGTTATGCTAATGTTCCAGTGTCCAGCAGTCCATCTTGCCAGCATGTCGCGGTGTTGACCTCCTCCCAACACCCTATGTACCGCACCGTACGATTTCACACTCCCATGGGAGTGTTTGCAGATTGCCGATCAATGGAACGGTTATCCGGGGCGCTGGTTTCGAAAATCGTCTTACGGTTGCGCTCTATTTATCTATCCAACGACTACAATTTATTTGCTGTCTACTGAGTTTTTAAGCGTATAATTTCAACCTTTTACGACAAGTCATCTTAATTCAAGGTACGCTTTTTCGGCTACTCCATAGTCATAATGTTTTCGTTTCTTATTGTCGAACCTTTGCACATCGAGATCGTTGTCAAGAAACGGCAACAATTCCGATTGTTGTCATGTTTCTTGACAACGACCTCGATGCGACATGGTCGAAAATTCGAAAGGAAAACAATGAACAACTAGGAGCCAAAAAGTACCTTGAATGAGCCTTTAAGTCCTAATTCCTATGCTGTATGCTCAGTATATGTAGGTCTGAAATGTGTCAAAGAAATTTCGTTTCTTTGTGTGTTTACTGCTCATCCACATAAAACCATAACTTAGCCAACACTTCCCTATACCTACCTGTAACTTTTATATGTAATAGAAATATATCGGAAAGGCTGTGAGGTAACTACCTAATTGACATACTATCGAGCTTTCGCATGTAAACGTAATTTTAAATTCATTACATACCTACAATAGCCGTTAAACTCATCGGCAGTGCCTCATTTCACGGGATAACCCGAAATAGTAAATTTGACAAGTGAAACCCATTCGTAGGACGCTAGCTCGGAGAAAGCAATGATGCTTCTTGGCTTTTGCATCTCTCCTCGGCACTATTCCACTCCTGACTTCGGCGCTCTTTCCTGTTCGGCGGCTTACATCAGGCAGCAAAGCTCGACGGGGACGGTGGGGAGGGGGTAGCCCCCTCTTCCCTGAGTGCAGCCAGCTGTGTTTACAATAGAATCGGACTCAGCTGGGCACGTACCGGTCGGAGCGCCCAGGTATCGGCTGGGACTTCCCGGCGGTTTATACCGCCACTGGTCGGTGGTCAGTGGTCAGTGGTCAGTGGGCACTGGTCAGTGGCCAGTTGTCACTGGTCAGTGGCCAGTGTTCAGTGGTCAGTGGCCAGTGTTCAGTGGTCACTGTTCAGTGGTCCATGGTCAAAGGTCAGCCAACAGATTACCGGCACCCTTGTAGAGTGTAGGCGGGTTCAGGGCTGCGGAGCCGGAGTCAGAGTTGTAGTCGGAGACGGTCAGAGTCCATCAGAGTCGGCAGTTCTGAAGGGAGTCGGAATGGGAGTCGGAGTCACCTTTGGAAACCGGAGTCGGAGTCGGAGTCACCGAAAATCTGTCGATTCCGCAGCCCTGGGCGGGCTCATAACGTGTGGTGGCCGGTGGGACGGTCGCGGCGGTCGGGAAGTCGAACACTCAGTTCGTTCGGTTGATCGGTTGGCTCGTTTGGGTAGTTGATCAGTCGATTCGTTTGGGTGGTTGATCGGCCGGTTCGCTTGGGCGGTCATTCGGTCAGTCGGGCGGTCGGTCGGTAGGCGATGGCCTGGTAAAGCTGAGCGCAGTTGGCTTCCATGACGGATACGTGGCAAATAGCTACCCACAGATAATTACAACAGCTTTCTGACGGTTGCGGAAAGCCCTGCCTGCGCATCAAAAGGAGGCCTTTCGGGCTAGTTGGGTAAAATACCACGAAGCTTGGGCACTTTTGTTTGACTCAGCAGGAAAGTCAGAAAGCACCGCCCACCAGTCATAGCCCGTGCAGGCGGAATCACCGATCACTGATCAGGCTCGCCAAGACGTCTGTTGACCGGCTGTGTGCCGGTCGGCTGGTTCGAACTCGGATCTACACGGCATGCGTGTGGTCCCAGGATGAGCGGAGTAAACTCAGCGAACGCCCGATGACACGCACTTATCGGTCAGCATCATGATGAAGTCTTGAAGCAAGCCTTTCCTCCCAAAAAAGAGAGGCTAAAAGAGAGTGCCGACCGCTGTGGAGCGTGATTACGAGCTGGTGACGAAGCCATCCTGTGGCCGAAACTTCTAGGGATTTATTGTCGTTATATTTGCTGGAATACATATAAAGAGCTTAGATCCATAACGTAGGTAGGTATACAGGTAGGTAGGGGAAGTTGGGGGAACGCCGAATGCTTTTTTTCTGACGCCCGTAGCACGCAAGGTAGACAACATAAGCTATTCTTGTTGGCGTCATTCGAGAGGCCAGTCTTTTGTCTTTCAAACATACCAGGCGCATTTGATGAATTCGCATACCGTTAAGCGCAAAAACTAAAAATATCAAAGAACTGACTTTTTCGGCGTTGCCCCGGACTGCGGGGAAAGCCGAAAATGGGATAAATGATCTACGAGGAATGCCGACATTGATGTTTTTCCAATTTATCTCTAACTTTATCCAAAATTCATCAAAGCTGACACGCGTTTTAAGAGCTTGAGCACGCTTGGTGCACACTGGAAGTTATAATTGTGTGATATAATAAGAAAATGCCAGGTAAATCATTCCTTATAGAAAACAGGTCGTTGTGCCGGCTGAAAGTGTAATTTGTTTGACTAAAAATACGCGTTGCTATTCTACAGCAGTAAAGTCCACGTAGCGTGCTTTAACGTGCGTAATTGCACGTTTTCGGCATTATCCCCAGCCAGCCATACTTTCATTTGCAGGCCCATAACTTCTAAACGTGCTGTATAAATTTCAAATAGGCAGCACACTTATGCAAAGACATGCTGAAGATTACTTGACCGAATTGGCCAGACAAACGGTAGCATAATGAGTAAGAAATGCAGCTTGAAAGGCGCATGTAGTACAAGGGAAACGTACCTTGAAAACGCTTTTGGCGCCCTCACAGCCGAAGTATTCCAAATGACGACTCGTAACAAACATGCGATAATTGTAGTCACTTAAGCTTCAGAGCATCACTGAGACGTGACATCCATGTCGTACGGTTTTAGAAATATCTCGAATTTCGGCTTTGCCCCAACTCCGGCATTGCCCCAACTTCCCCTATATCTACAATAGCTTTAAGTGCAATAATTCCTTAAGGAACTATTGGATAAAGGAACTTCCTTTATCTTTCTAGTTGAGGTTTATTTGCCATTGGGTCTACAGTGCAGGGATATTTTTATCTCGCACTCCTCTGAGATGCAAAGATAAGAATTTGTTATATCTGCATCCCTCTGAGATGCAAAGATAAGGTCTCGAGGGTTCATAGCGAAAAATCAAGAGTTCATGTGATGATGGGTCAATAACCGAACGACATTTTTAATGGTTGTTTATGGATGAAACTTATGAAATAAGAACTACTCTGAAGATGATGTGAAACTGTTCCACCGAGTGGGGTCCGATGATGATGTCGCTCTACTTCAGGCTGACTTAGACAATCTTCATAACTGGTGTAAAACATGGAAGCTAAAACTCAATCCGGTTAAATGTCAGACGATCACTTTCACTCTCAGGACATCTCCCATTCAGTCGACCTACAGTGTGAATGGTCATGAGCTCACTCGTTGTCAAGAGGTGCGCGATTTAGGGATCCTTTTGGACGCTAAGCTTACATTTGCGCAGCATGTTGACGCCACCATACGGAAATGTAATAAGATGTTAGGCCTAATAATGCGCAGTGTGCAGTTGCCTCGATGTCCCCGGCGGGTCAAATTTAATCGAACTGCGCTGCTTGCCGCCTACAAGGCTCACGTTCGCTCGATTGCTGAGTACGGCAGCGTTATTTGGAGCGGCGCAGCAAAAACCCACCTTGTGCGACTTGAGCGAATGCAGCATCGTTTTTTGATGTGGCTGGCATCGAATTCGGATGGAGATGGCTCCAGTCTCGATTACGTGCGCCTCTTGAACCGCTTTGGTCTGTGCTCGATTAAGTCCCGCTTTGTACAGGCCGACCTTTCTTTCCTACTCAACGTGTATCGCAGTAGGATCGACTGTCCCTACCTGATGGCAGTCTTTGGCCTAGCAGTCCCCAACAGACGCTCTCGACAGACAGGGCTGTTCCATGTACCGTTCGGTCGTGTGAATACTGTGAAGTCAGGGTTCACTGTCCGTATCCCTGCACTTTGTAATCGCTTCTTGCAGCATACACCCACTGCTGACATGTTGGCATCATCGGGTTCCGTTTTATCGGACATCCGTGAGTTTGCTCGCTCTCAGGGGACGTACATGTAATGTGCAGTATTCATTGTAATGTGCAATGTGCATGTGCTGTGTCACCTATTTTAATCGTGACTGCCACTGTAAATGGGCTGCAAGGCCTGTAGTCGGCTATAACAAATACAAGAAATACAAGAAATGAATCTACTTTTATATAGATGAATGCATTTAAATATAATATTTTATTAATTAAGAATAAACCTCAACATAGAAAGATATAGGATTCCTCATGGCTCACTCGTGGAAGATCGGATATCTCTTCCTCGCGTGTTACAGAAAAACCTCGCTCCTTCGTCGCTCGGTTTTTCAGTAACCCGCTTGGAAAAGATATCCTTATCTTCCACTCGGAGCCATGAAGAATCCTCTATATCTCATGGCGATATTTTTCACGACTACCGCCATTAACCGTATAGGCCACATCTCCACACTCTGACGGTATAATCATGCCCCCCCTCCCCCCTCATTATGATGACTGAATCCCGTAAGCCTGCACCTCGATAGCAATAGACCTGTCTGCAGCAGCATAACCTTGCTGTTTTGTCTACCAATCATCGCCTCATTGAAGCAAGTATTGCGCTGTCTTCTCGACAAAGATAGCACAATACTGTTGTTTCAACAAAGGATTTTCTCACCTCCATTCACCAGGAGACGTTCAGAGCGCGCCGCGAACAACAATGATGACCTCCGTATAGGTCCAAACCCATATTCAGGGGCTCTCAATTCGCCCTTCTCGGCTTTGGTTGCAGCGAAAGGACCCAGGCTGCAGGTCTCCCGCTGCCCGCTGTTGTGGTGCGGCAGGTCAGCCGGGGGCGGGGCGTGCTGTGTTTTCACCTGGTGCGCGGTGCGGCGGCGCGCGGGGCGGGCCGGGCCCGTCCGCGAGCCGCGCTGAAGGTCGTCCTGTACAGGCCGTCTGCACACTACGCCGGTGACCGCGCGGCGCGCAGGGACGGCTGTTCAGTGCTGTCTGGCCGCGCTGTCCAGTCGGCCACTTTCCCAGCCCGCGGCCAGTGTGCGAGCGGCCCGAGCACGAGCGGCTACTCGGGGACGGAGCGGAGCGGCCGGACCCAGGGCGAGAGGACTCTGCGGGCAGGTCAGTCAGGTGTACAGCATCTACCTCCATTTCACTGAGCCGCAGACATGTCCCTCTCGAGTGTCAATTTCAACCTAAATTCTCCGCGGCATGCGCTAAACGAAAAAAACTTTTATGATGCCTTCAAAGCGAGTCTTAGGTTTGGTAAGTGTTTCCAAATTGCCACACTTTAGCAAAACCCATGTCCACAAACAGTTTTTAAATATTTGAAGCGTATAAAAACTGGCAGCATGTGTGGTAACGCTCAGTGTCACGTCTTTGTTTATTCTTTCATATAATATTTATGATGCAAACATATGCGCAAACTGATTTTGTTTACAACAGCAAACCGTCCTTTCTACCGAATCTAGTATTAGGAGATATTTCTTTGATGGCAAGTAGCAAACCTGCACGTAATACCTCATAACCGGTCATACACCATAAGAAAACGTTTTCAAAGAACTATGGTTGTGACGACTGCATTTTTGTACACAGGTTACGCGTTGCGTGGCGATCGCATCCCTATATGCCACGAACTAATTCTATAGGCAAAGTCCTGTTCGATATTTGTTTGTTTTGTAGGATCATACCTACTGTGTCCTCTGTGCGGCCGTTTCTGGCGAATGCCGTCTTGCTGAGAAGTGACTGCAACGCTCTGCGAAAGATA
Source organism: Amphibalanus amphitrite (assembly GCF_019059575.1). Lineage (NCBI taxonomy): Eukaryota > Metazoa > Arthropoda > Thecostraca > Balanomorpha > Balanidae > Amphibalanus > Amphibalanus amphitrite. Next base: position 447,546 of record NW_024881985.1, read on the forward strand.
AACTTTTCTTGTTGTCCACCGTGCCGGGCGCCGCCTTATCCCTGTATTAACATTTCACGCCTCCAGAAGGCCACTTTTTTGTACCCGTGTTTATACAAAAGGGCATGACCTCGAAGCAAGTTAGTTTTGAGCTTTGACTTCCGTATTTTTAGACAAAAATTTTCAAACTTACAGGTACAATTGCCTTTTTTTTCGTTAAAGAGGACTTCTCGAATACCAGCGGCACGGCGCACCTTGACTCCATCAGCACTCGAATTTAGTACACGGTCTTACAAAACAAACTCTCATCTGGCGCTGTTAATTATGACTTTCAAATTCGTTATACATTTCTTATCAAAATAAATGTACGCATTACCTATATAGGTGTTTCAGTGTTTTGCCACAGTACCTGCATGCACTGCACCCTGTATATAGGTAAATTCTACTTGTCATATAAAGAAAGAAATCCTAAAATAGGAAAGTTTTGAATTGTATTCGTTATGACTAACGGGCATACGTCTGTGTCAATTAGAAGACGCGAGGCGTGCTCAAGGGATTATAGCCTATGGGATTACGGGATTTACCATGACTTGGTGGTTTCAGTGGATGCAGACTGTTAGAAGTCGATTCTTATCATCAATGGAACGTTCATATAGGTGTACCTGTACCTATAACCTAATGTAGGAAAGGAAAACCATTTGGGAGGCGCTTTCCATGTCTTGCCAGTAAAATAACCTTTGTACGTGCTTTGAGACCAATTCATGGCCGGGCACCGTGACAACACAGCAGCCAGCACTGTTTAAGAGTGAAGTCATAAACAATCCCATAAACATATGCCCAACATTGTGGGACCTGCTCCAAATCCCATTGACTCTGAGCGCTACTCATGGTCTCTCCACTCTAAAGCGGTCCGGACTGTGCCGGACTGTACAAACTGTGCCGGACGGTCCGCAACCCGGACAGTCCGGAGTCCGGATCGTATCGAACTGTACAGTATACGGGCAGTCCAGAATTTGCGGACTGTCATCAGGGGTATCCATAGATTTCATGTAGTTGTCTCGAGAACTGTGTGCTGTCGCACGGCGCTCACGTCGCTTCAGAATGCACTGCATCATATGCAGGCTCACGTGCGCTGGTCGTGACAGGGAGGCATGCTGCCAGCGGCGCCGCCACGTGCCACGTTGTGATGCCAGCTGGCGGCGTGATGGCCTCAGTTCTCATGAGAACCTCGCCGAACAGGGAAAAGGTGTATCGCAATGAGATCCCGTCCGGTACTGTTCCTTCTTCCTGAACGTCATATATGGATTGATATATGTGTGGGGAGGGAATGGGGTGCAGACCGCAGGGGAAGGGGAAGGGGCTTCGATCGTTTCAAGGCTGTGGAGAGAGGATAGGGGAGACATGAGAGGGGCTGACTCAACCGGCCCCAGCCAGCAGCGGCTGCAGCTCGACTAGATGAAACGGACATGTTGAGAGAGGCTGCATTGATAAACGCCGAAAAATCACATCACCGAATAAAAATGGCGGATTCCTGTTTGTGTTATCCCGCGGTAAAATAATTTGTTGTTGGGATAAACGTCTTACTACCCGTAAACTTAGATACTACTTAGATACACTTCAAGTGTATCGAAGTAGTATCCACCACACTGCCTGCAATACCGTCGCCCCATGCTCCCTATTGGCCAAACACACCTCATCTGACGAACCGCAGATCACATCACCAGGCCACTGTCTTGTTCCAGCCTCATGTGTGCATACACGATACATTATACAGTTCACACACATGTATGAGCATTGAGCACTGGCGATGACCTTCGGAGAGCGCCCCTAAAAACGTGCCGTGATGGGCACCAACCAGGGCTACACGGAACAGTCGCATTCAGAGGGAGAAGCAGCCGAGCGACGCCGAGAGCCGCGGGCGGGGCACGTTTTCAAGGTCCCGTGCAAACCGCTACCGGGGCGGGGCCTGTTCCCAGAGTAGGTATCGTAACTGTGCTAGTGGTCCACTTCGGGCTACGCTTGGAGCGACAGCGCCTTCACACGCTGGACGTGCTTTTCCACATGTTCAGAACAATGAGAGTGAGATACATAAGTTGCATAGTTGCACAATGCACACTCCCGCACCTCCAGTATTTGTTTAACTGAAGTATTCAAGCATGCGTCTTTGCATTTTTTTGTTTTGTTTTTGGTGCGGGAGAGCCAAGTAAAGATGAAAGCGAGCGTGATGCAAGAGCCGCCGATGACAGCTAGGTACGTACGGCGATGACTATTGACTGCTGAGTTGGCCTGCAACAACCAGCAGTCACGCCCGGTGCACCCGGAGATGGCCTCAGGGCATTGTCGTGACGTCAAAGGAGGCGCAGAGTGGCCGGTTACCAGGCCTTGTCGAGCACAAAAGCCCGCTGGTGCCGAGCCGAGGCCCCCACAGAGTGGTCGTCCAAGGCTAGACTTAGAGCATGGGTGCCATTGCCGTCACGAAAACTAACAATCTGAGTTCTAATATCTAAAGCTTACTATCTACTCCGCCGTTGCAAAATGTCGTGATTTTTTTTTGCGATTTCTGCAGAGGCCACAAAATCAAATTTTGCATTTTAACTTTTAAAGCTTAGTTTTATATTTGTCTGTTTATGCAAAATGCGACACAACTTAAAACTGACACTACAGTCATTATACATATATGTAATGACCAAGATACCTACCATGCAAACATTTTGCGTCTATTTTTTTATGCGATAGTTAATTCAACACAGCAGTGTTTTCCAGGCATCTCAGGGAAAATTTATCTATCCACGGCGAGATCCACGCCGCATGCGTCCTCCCCCCCCCCCAACAAGGTCACTACTACAAGGTCACGGTTACGTTACGACCTGTTTCTGGAAACTCGTCGATACAAACTACGCAGATGTACGGGGAGTCCGTGAAGGACGTGACAAGACTTTAACTCAGATGACACCGAGATCCTGTAATACGAATGCCCGGTCGCTGGAGGAAACGTAGAAGGCGTATAACATAGAACGATGGAAGGAGATGCTTGTCTTTATTTCTGCTAGCCATATTCTGAGCAGGGCGTCTATTCGTTCTGCCTCCAGCCGGATAGCAATGTTAACCATCGCCGGCCGAGGGGGGGGGGGCGGGTACCGCCCCCCCCATAGGGTTTTTTTCGCGATAGCTCCGAACACGCTGGCGATAGAGAGCTGAAACTTGGCATACCTGATCTTTGATTCAAGCCGCATCTTTTGACACCAACCGCATTTTTGGGTCAGGTCAGGTCACTGACCTATGACATCATAAGTGAACCTCTGCACGGTCTTCAGATGTCGCAACTTCGCAACGCCCTCACTGCCAGAGGAGATGTCACAGGGAAATGAAACTTGCAGGATCTAGTATCCATTATGAGTCTCACAACTTGTATATATCGGATTTTTCCTTAAGGTCATATGAGGTCAGGTCATTTTCGTGACCTCACCATTATAAGTCAATGGGGAAAAATGAAAACTGCTATTCTGGCGCCGGGAACGATCTCCAACTATCTCAAGCACACAGAAATCAGAATCGTGATTTGATGCACTCCTTGCAAGGTTAGATGCGTCACTTTTGCAATGTTGACCTTTCGTGACGTCATTTACGACGTCATCAAGGTCATATTAGTTTTTCGTCAATAACTCTTGATCAAATTGAGCTAGCGAGTCGGGGAAGTCACCAATGGACTCAGGAAGACCTGCCGAATCGAATGATATGCGACACGACCCCTTTCGACCAACTTCATGACCTTGGGGTGCTGACCTGACCTTGACCTGAGGTCAACACCCCAAGTTGACCTGACCCGAACAAAAAGTATATCATTCGACGCGCCTGAGCGAGGCGAACACGATGCTGCCAAAATCGCGGCTCTGCGGCCGTTTTTTGCGAAGTTATTCACCAAAAATTGAACCGTACCTTGGGGTACTTGACCTGACCTCAGAGGTCACCGGTTGACCTAGGACCTTAAAATCGGGTACCAATCTCTGCGTCTCGTAACGGCGCACACGCTCGTTTTTTCCGCGACGCGCTAGCTCCACCAGGGGCGAAACGGCAAGGGGGGGGCGTACCCGCCCCCCCCTCGGCCGGCGCGTATGTAGAAAACCAATAGGTCCGGCGAGGGTTAAAGTCACCGTCCTTTGCTCATGGAGTGATTTACGAATTTACTGTGGGTGACTATGAAACATTACCGGGGCGGAAAAATGTACAATGTTATGTGAAGGTAGCGAAACTGAGAGAAGTCAAACGTGATCTCGATCTGCAGACCACAGCATGCGTATTCCAGAACAGGTGCACACGTTCAATTAGATGGGTGGGATAAACCTAAAAAGTTATGCTGCTCTGAATGTTGTGTTCCTATCAGCACGCTTTCGCTTGGTAGCAGGCAGCTGAGCTGTTTTGCTGTCTCCCGAGCCCGGGACCGGGTCTGTTTTTACCACCACCGCCGCCGCCCCCGCCGCTGCTGCCGCCGCCGCCGCCGCCGCCGCCGCTGCCGTCATCGCATGCCCGGAGGGTAGGTGCCGAGCGGCTGGGGCTGCGCAGATGCAACTGACGGGTCCGGGTGACCTTGCTGCGTATGTCTGTTATTCGCGGCGCATCCAACTGCCTCGTCTGACCCGGGCAGGTGCCACACAACAATTGTAACGGTAGGAAGATGGACAATGGACATGCCTAAATATGTGCATGAGCTCTATGTGAATAGAGACAAAATGTCTGTTAATGCCTCTATAAAATGATGTGTCCTTCAAAAACGCTACGGGCTCTTTAGCAATCATCAACTGCATTGTGCATGATGATGCTTTCACCCTTTTGTGTTCGGACTTCGGAGAACACCGGCCATTGACATAGCAGGGGCATGACGCCTCCTACGGTTTTCTGGCTCCGGCTGCCAGTTCCCGTAAGTATGCGTGAATTTGAGCTAGTATTAAACCAGTATAACGCCTTTTGGGGCGACTAACGGAGCGAGCGAGAGGGTGGGCCTTGCACGTGCGAAATTGCGAGGGGGTACCTCCAACTGACTTGTGCACGGCACCCTACTAGCCGGTCTCTAGCGATGGGCCAAATTTGATCACAATCGGCCCAGCCGTTCTCGAGATCTGGGAGCGGCACCCTGCACGTGCGCACGTGCAAAATGGGTCCCAACTCCCAACTGACTTGTGCACGGCACCCTACTAACTGGCAACTGCTCCGTAACCGTGTACCAAATTCGAGCGCAATCGGTCCAGCCGTTCTAGAGATCTGCAATCGACCCCTGCACGTGCGCACGTGCAGCAGCACCCCAACTCTGGCACATGGATATGCATTGCCTAGTGGGTGCCTAAATACATGCCAACTTTCAGCGCCATCGGCCCAGTAGTTACCGAGATATTGCAACTATCACAAAAGTGACACCTCTTCGTTTTGCACGTGGCACGTGCATAAGGGGTCACCCACATGCATCGGGAATAGACCAATACTTGGTAGAAGGAATGAAGCTACCCTACAAAAATTACCGCATGCAAATCGGTCAAGTGGTTGCTGAGATATAGGCCTCGCAAAACCGTGACCACGGCCGGCCGGCCGGCCGCTCATACTCAGAAATTTCCGTTAATCTAAGGAAAGACTACGCTCGCTTCGCTCGCTCCGTAATAAAGATATAATAAAGATATTCAGCGGAGCAGGGGTGCGTTCTTTGGCCTAACGCCGGCCGGCATGTTTAATCAGCACCTCTCCGCTGTTGATAAGGCATTTCTATGGCGGATGATTGTCGCTCCTGTTCTGATTTATGGATGTGAGGTCTGTTTTTTAAGCTCTGGAGATATTGCTCGCCTCGAAGGCTGGCAAGCCTCGGCGGTCAAAAGCGCGCTACGCCTACCGCGCACTGCCCACTTCGGCGGTCTATTTTTCGCGCTACTCAAAACGCTTTTCGTGGCCAGCACCGCCTCCGTTGTGTGCTGGTGAGTAGCCTGGCCCAGTTGGCGACCAATGCGAGATTCGCGGAAACATCTGCTTCTATTGTGTGCCATCTAATGTCGCTATGTGGGGGAAACTTCATGAGGGTACTGGAGGCTGCCAGCGGTCATATACACGGAGACTGGGTGCACACGCCCAGGCCCGAGTGTGGCCTTGCGGACTCGCTCAGCTGGCTGATGGACAGCAACAGCGCCGAGTCATGGCAGCTAGTAAGGCTGCTTGTAACAATACATCCAAACTGATTCTCCTAGTCCGCCTGATGTAAAAAGCTGCCCGTGCTTTGCAAACGTGACTTTGTTGTGCCGTGCTGTGTTTGTATCTTCATGTGTCACGGTTATGTTATGAAGATATGTTCTCCTTGTTTTGTCCTCAAAGGATGTCAAATAAATATGATGATGATGATGATAACGAGGCAGATTGTCACTATGGATATTTCTCTTTTCATTAGCTCAGGTGAAGTTCAATCGGGTGGCTGAAAACGAAGTTATATTGAGAAAAGTGAAAAATCGCCGATCATAAAACGATTAACCGTCCATGTGGCCCGTCGACTCTCCGTCTGACGTGACTTCTCTCTCTTCTTCAGGGGTCGGTGAGCGCCACTAGCACAGTCACAGTCAGCCGAGGGACAGTCTGACCTGACCTAACGTGACCTGACCTGACCTGACCTGGTCCGTCCGGACGGCACCATGGCCACGGACGCGGTGACCGCCGTCGCCGAGACCGTTCAGAAGGTCGGCATCAACGTCGATGAACTGGTGACGCGCTTCTCGGCGGTGGACTATGTGGTGTTTGCGCTCCTGTTGGCCATCTCTCTGGGCATTGGCCTCTATTACGGCCTCTGTCACAGTAAGGAGATGGCAGACACGGAAGGGTATCTGCTCGGAGGCCGTCAGATGGGCACCTTCCCGGCGGCCATGTCGCTCATAGCCAGGTAAGAGGGACGGATGGGGTGGGGGAATGGACGGGACGGAGGGACGGATAAAGTGAGAAGGGGTAGGGATGGAGGAGTGGAGGGACGAATGTGCGTAGGCATTGTTAATCCTTCATTTTTAGTGCAACGAGTGCCAGCGAGATATGTCAAACTTCCCTACCAAAAAAGGCAGGAATAGTACGGAAAGAAATCTCTCTGGAACAGGCTTGTCCAACGGTTGGAGAGACGAGTCGAGAGAGACTGACCTGCGATGTCTCGACTGTCGAGGTCACTGCTGTCAACATTGTGTGCCTATTTCAGTTTTATGTCGGCCATCACTCTACTTGGGACGCCTGCAGAAGTTTATCAGAACGGCACTCAGTACTGGCTCATAGGTTTCTCGTACTTTCTGGTCACTCCGGCCGCCGCATATCTCTACATGCCGATCTTCTTTGACCTGAGGGTCATCTCGGCGTACGAGGTACGGTCTTAAGTCTTTGTTGCATGCATGGCATTCCTTGTATTGACGATCATTACTAGATTGATTGACAATGAGATTGAGTGTTAGTTTGCTTGCAATAACATTTGATACAGCTTTTTGCTTATTTGAACTTGGGTTTTAAAAGCCTAGATTTTGTTTGATCATTTTCAAACATTCGGCCTGCAGTTATTTTTCTACAAATTAACGTTTCATCCGTGACACATTTTGACTTCTATCGGCTTTCCTTCCACCCACAGTATTTGGAGCTGCGGTTCTCAAAGACCATCCGTGTGTTGGGAGGAGCGATTTTCTGTATTCAAATGGTGAGTTGAATTAGGCTGCCGTATTAATGATTGCAATAACTTGGAGTGCACGTCACTGTGTGGTCATTCTTGTTATATGTCACTGCAACTTGATTGAATGCCCTTTACCAATATTTTTACACGGCTGATCAATACCGAAATATTCAGCGTATTTATTGAAATTTCTGCTTTGTTTTTGCGATTTTATTAACTCCAAGCCCCGTAAGTCGTATTTGCTGTCAATTACAATTTCTATAGGTACTTGCTTTGTGCTTCTTTGAAATATTTATGTGCTTTCCATCGTGTTTCAGGCCATTTACATGGCAATCGTGGTGTACGCCCCTTCACTGGCCCTGTCACAAGGTAAGCAAATCAGACCCCTACCGACCTATACATAACAGCAACGGACACACACATGCATACGCATCTAAACATGGGAGCTAACGTAGGGACGAATACACCCAATGTCCAATCAATCACTCGGTTAGCGATTATCCCATATCCAATTGTCTGCAACGCGTTGTTCATGCACATTATTTTTTATTCAAGTATTTTTTGCTCTTTCTAACCAAACTATCTGTGTTGCCAGTAACTGGAATCAACGTCTACCTCTCGGTCTGCGTCATCTTTTTCGTGTGCATCATCTACACTACTCTGGTGAGTCGGTATCAATTCCTCTCTATGGCCAATATCGGGGAAAGCGTCTAGCTCTTAGTCATGGCCATCAAATATACCTTCTTAAACATCTTTACGGCAGGTGTAGATTTAATACAGGTGCCGATCCTCTTAAAAATGGCCTTTTGACATTCACTGCCCGTGACCTTTACTAAAACCGGTATCGTATACGTACGTCATCATCACACCATGTGTTCATTTCTCATTGTGAAAATGACGATTAGTATTTGGAGTTTATGTGACCATCCTTCACTATGACAGTGCCGTTTTGATTTCTCTCGTTGAGTAAGGTCTGTGCGCTGACCATTCCATGTCCTTCAGGGTGGCATGAAGGCAGTGCTGTGGACGGACACCGTGCAGGTCATCATCATGTTCGGCGCCATCATGGCCGTCATCATCAAGGGCTCGATAGACGTCGGCGGCTTCGACGTGGTGTGGCAGACGGCTGTCAATGGAGACCGCATCGAGTTCTTCAAGTGAGTGCGAAGCATGACACTGTGTAGCTCGGTTGACGATGTCTGGTTGTGCAGTGCTCACAGATGTAAGCTATCCAAAGACGAACGTTAGCCACCTCAAAGCGTAAAGAAGTTCTGTTCAGATGCTTTGAATCGTTTTATGTTGCCTGCAACTTTCAATTAGACACGAATTTTTACTGCATTGTACATTGTAAATAGCAACGTAAGGAAGACCTCAATCGACGGGGAGGACAGGTATACTGTACCGCAATACTCGGGAGTTTGTCCTGCGGGACAGATATACTGTGCCGCAATACTCGGGGGTTGTAGAACGGGAGTTTGTTTGAGAGGACAGATATACTGTACCGCAATACTCGGGAGTTTGTCGGGTGAGAGTTTGCTAGAGGACAGGTATACTGTACCGCAATACTCGTTTGACAAATAGCGACCGTCACACAATAAGTGTTGATGCAGACGTTTTTAGACAGCGCTTATGAGTTATGACAACTAAAATATGTGTTCTAGTCAGTATGTTACACTGTATTTTTGCGAACAAACGTATTTAACTGTTACCCGTGCTTTATCAAATATCAACGTCCCATAATCATGCCGCCCGCAACCGCGACGCTGTTGCTAGAGTGCTGTCAAAGAATATAATGCGCTGCTGCTCTGTGAGCCAGTTTCGACCTCTTCCATACCTAATACTTTGCCAGCCTGTTTCAACTCACTACGCTTCGTTCTGTGCGTCAGTCTCGACCCCTGTATAACGCTCCTCTGCCCTGTTTGCAGCTTCGACCCGAGCCCGGGCGTGCGGCACACGGTGTGGACGCTAGTGATCGGCGGCTACTTCACCTGGATCACCATCTACGGCGTCAACCAAGCCCAGGTGCAGCGGTACCTCTGCGTGTCCACCAAACGCAAGGCGGCCGCGTGAGTACCCGGGCGCTCGGAACTCCAACCGGAGTGTCACATGATGGGGGGTTTTATAAACGGGGAGTGCCACATCGTCCCGTGTGAGGGTCATGGAAACAGACGCACACGGCCGCACCCACGTATGAGGCGCACATGCACTCACTACACCACCGCGGGGTAGCTACAAGGTCATGGACGTGTTCCCTGTCATCGTCATCACTCTGACAGCGCGCCGCACTGTGGAAGAACAGACGCACGGTGGGACAGGAGCGCACACCGCTGAGGAATTTAGTTGTGTACATACTCGGAAATTCCTGCTGCCGCGCACAGCGTGTGTCTGCAGACACACGCTGTGCTCACTACCATGTGCTCACTACCATGGTAGTGAGCACGTGTGTCTGGTAGTCCCAAGTGACATCTGGGACTCTTATAAGGCTGGCAAAGTTAGCTGGCCACCACCGTTCCGTGCTTCTATCCTCAGGATACTGAAATCCTTTTCCTCCACGCCGCAACCTCCCTCCGGGCTGGACAGGCAACTTTATCCCATGCGGGCTGCTCCCTTGGAGCGGCACCGCCATGCTCCCGAGGGAGCGCACCCCGTAGCCGGGTGCAGTGAGTGCCTTGGGCTGGGTGACCTGTCCTCTGGACGGGCTCAGCCCCGGCGACTCACTAGGGTGTCTGCCCAGACCAATGTCTCCCCCTATATCCTATCATCCTCCCGGCTCTGAAATGGTCTCATTGGACCGAAAGGGCCTAACCCAACAAAACAAAAGCTGGCCACGAGAACGGAGCTGATCTTTAGGGGGTGGACGCTGAATGACTGAGGCCATTCAGTAGCGGATAGGCGTTGCGGTCCCCCTGGGGTCAAACGGCCCGGTCTGGCGTGTGTCTCAGACAGACAGGCCCGACACGTTTCTGGCGTCTCCGGGATATACACAGACGATGCCCTGGGAAGGTCACCATTTTAACGTCAGAGCTGTCGATCTGGTGAACTGAGCGGAACCTCTGGACTCAGCCTGGCCCCCGGCTGGTGTGGTTTCTCCAATAACGCACAGAAGTGTATATAATTACGGTCACGACGTGTTTCATTCTGAGAACTGGTATCGGACTTTCTCCGACTAACCGGCTTGCGGCGTGGTCGTGGTTTATTTCCAGACTTTGGCTAATGGTGGCCACTGTCATGAGATCTGAACTGATATAGCATATTGTGCGACCAGAACGAGGCGAAAGCTGGTATGAGCCGGTTCAGCATTGATGTCTGCATATGGACGAGTTATCCTCCAGTCAGTGCAAAAGACCGCAGTGTTAATGACAAGCTGTAACTTTGATTCGACGTTTCTCTTTTGGTATTTAATTAATGCATTTCATAATTCATTATTACCATGTGATATTGGGTGTTTTTTATTTGATTCTAACATATATCGACACCATACAGAGACAAATATTCATGCTTGCGGAATCACACTTCCGTTGTTCTGGCCCCAGAAATCCACCGTATGCTTACAAATTCAGCAAAGCCGTTTTAAATACCTAGATGGATCAGCAAAGCAAGAGACCGCACTAAATATAGGCTGCTCAACGGACTCGTGTAATATTTATCTCTAATCGGGAAATTCCGGGTAGTCGGGGAAATGTAGATCCGTTCCATTTTCTGTGAATTCAAGTGGAGGCAGGTGCTCTCACCCACCACCCGCAAATCACCCACGGTAGAAGAAAAATATCGTATGTGTCGAGAAACTCGAACTGGGGTGACTGTAACCATCTGGCATCTACAGTTTGATAATAAATGCATGGTAGATAAATAAATTTATAAACGTGTAGCTGAGCTGCGTGACCACAAAATCTTCTCGTTCACCAGGAATTTTCCTTTTCCAAAGCCAAGCTTGTTTAATGTGTCCATTTTCTTAGAAATAATGGGTTCCCCACTGCATGCAGTGCGTATTTACCCACTTACGATGGAGTCGCCTCATGACTCAAAAATTGCCCACCCTGTCCGCTCCGCGGCAGACCCACGTCAATGGCCTGTTTACACAGTCTCAATTTGTTTATAGCTGCTGTAACCACTAACCAGTTCATTCACTGGAGTCCATAGGTGTTAATGACTTCCAGTTAAATGTCAAGCATCTGGAACGAAAGGAATATTCCCCATTTAATGAACGACAATGGCATTCACTCAATGACAGTGCTGAATGAAATAAGTGAATTCGCTGCCTAACATTTGTTACTTACGAGTTACGTGGACTTTAAAACTGTTCTTCTGACTGTGCTGTTGAAAGCTAAACATTACTGATAAGTGTGACAATTTCCATCCAGCTAACTCTGGCCCGTTCTGCCCCCAGTGCCATCTGGATCAACTGTTTCGGCCTGTTCGCGCTCCTCACCATCTGCGGATACGCCGGTCTGGTCATTTATGCCAAGTACGAACACTGCGACCCGCTGACCTCCAAGAGCGTGTCCACGCCCGACCAGCTGTTCCCGCTGTTCGTCATGGACACCATGGGACAGATCCCCGGCGTGCCAGGACTCTTCGTGGCGGGCATCTTCAGCGGTGCCCTCAGGTGAGGTGAAATAGGTGGCCAGAAGTGCATGGACGGTGCTGGACTACGGTTCGTATTCCATGGCTTTTCCCTTCCTGACACTGACCCACTCTTCATCATCCGTTCATTTCTTCATATTTTACATCCTTTTCTTCTCCTTCGGTCTTATATAGGTAGTATTGCATGTTGATCTTGTTTGTATAACATCCAAATGACAAACGCTGCGAGTGCTCTGCACGAATGTACCTAAATAAAAGCAGCCCGTCTATAGCCATGTTTTGTGAGCGCTTCTGTCTTGTGCACGGTGCCTGACCAGGCCTCCGTTGTCCTTCTCTCAGCACGGTCAGCTCCGGCATCAACTCTCTGTCAGCAATCACAGTGGAGGACTTCATCAAGCCCTTCACCAGCCGCGACATCTCCAGCGAGAAGCAGGCCAAGTGGTCCAAGTGGCTGGCCATTGGATACGGTACGTTCTAGTGCTCAACTATTTGCAGTGACCAGCGATGAGCAGCTTTATGCTGGTGGCGATTTCAACGGCCATATATTTTGCATATATTGCTATGCATATTGCATAACGCATTTAAGTATCGTGAGTGAGCAGTGCGACATCCTCACTGCATGCATAATTACTGCGCAAATCTGCTCATAATCGTCAGCCGGCACTTTTGCAAACCATAGAAATATCAAAACCTGCGTTCGTCGTCTGTTGAATGATTATAAAAGTTTTAAGCGCTATCGCTATGTTTATTCGACTGAGTAAAATACGCAAGGCTGATGTCCCTGGCATCGTAAATGCCCTCTAAGCACTTAAGTGTTTTTAATTATATATTTCTGCTTGCTATAATGGATGCATATGCACTTTCCTAAACGACTGCACCATCACAATCTCTAATCGATGCATACTTACTTTCAGGTTTGCTCTCGTTCGTATTAGTTTTTGTTGCTGAACAGCTTGGAGATATTCTACAGGCAAGTGTCAATATTAATGCTTTATCAGCCTTTTCATGTTTACAATAAATAAATTTCATGAGACATTTTACAATAACACCTTAAACGCAGACCTTTAGTATACAACTTGTGATGTAAGTTTTACTCCATCATTTACTTAATTGTAACAAAATATCTTACTTATTTTTATAATACTGTTTTTGCACCATGATGATTTCCTATAAGCATTGCCCTGTGAGAGCCGTATTACCTACTTCGGACTTTGAACGCCAACATTTTACCCTCGCACCACCCTTGCAGTCTTTGTCCTATATTTACGTATATGATCGTTTTGTCTTTGCCTTAGGCGGCGCTGAGCATTTTCGGCATGGTCGGCGGACCTCTGCTGGGTCTCTTCACCCTGGGAATGTTCTTCCCTTGGGCTAACCATATCGTAAGCATGATCAGTGAGCTTCGGTTTTAACGTAAACACGTTTCAATAAAAAATGACATTTGAGGAATTTGTGTGTCTTTGTCAGTGCATGTTCATTGTTCAAGCATTCGTTGATTGGTCTGCTATTCTGTAAAAGAAACTTTAATGTCTTGCGATTGCGGTGTTAATCGTTCGACCACATTCCATTAGCATATCTAGTCTTGTGCCTCACGATACTATCAATAAAAACTTTAACAACAGATTGCAAGCTGAAATCAAACGTCGCTACAGCAACTTTTCAGTAAAGCGGTGATCAATTTGTTGGCATTAAACAGTCGCACGTACTTAACTAGCTCAGCACGAAATTATAGCGGAGACTGGCAACTGTGGCATGGTAACACACAGTGCTAAGCATTTCAGCCAGCAAAACAATCGTTAACCCTTCTTTGTTCATTCATTCATTCATTCATTCATTCATTCATTCATTCATTCATTCATTCATTCATTCATTCAATCACTCGTTCATTCATTTAATCGTTCGTGTATTCGTTTGTTCGTTCACACGTTCGTTCGTTTGGTCGCTCATTCTGTCGCTGTGCGGTGGCAACGTTCAACCAATTACAATATATGAACTCTTCAGCAAAATACAGTCGAATGTTGTTCTTTCACATGGTGTGTTTGACCCGCAGGGCGCCTTGGTGGGCACCTTTTCCGGCCTGATCGTCATCTTCTGGGTCGGAGTCGGCTTCCAGATCGAGAAGGCGCTCGGTCGCATCCACTTGACGAAGCTGCCCACGTCGATCGACGACTGTCCGCGTTTCAACGTCTCTGAGATAATGACGACCACGACGCTGGCACCATCGACGACCACCGTTCCGACACCCACCGAGGACCCGTGAGTGAGGCGGGCGGCGGAGACGAGCAGACAGACAGACGGACGGACAGACGGACAGACGGACAGGCGGACAGGCGGACAGGCGGACAGGCGGATAGACGGATAGACGGATAGACGGACAGACGGACAGACGGACAGACGGACAGACGGACAGATGGTCAGACGGACAGACGGACAGACGGATTGACTGACAGACGGACAGACGGACAGATGGACAGACGGACAGACGGATTGACTGACATACGGATAGACGGATAGACGGACAGATGGACAGTGGGATAAACGGACAGATGGATAGACAAAACGCTGGGTCGTTAGAGGAAGATGAAATAGGAAGGCTGGGCTGGCAAGGAAGATGCGCCGGGACAGCTAGCCGGTAACCCTTAGTCACGTTCACTATTCTGCCGGCGCTCAGCACCATCGTTTTGCCACTGCCAAACGCCGCCAACATTCTGTTTCACATGCGCACGCATCATATCAATCGTAGGTATTTCAGTCTATATTACGAATGACTTTTCTGTATTTCCTCTGCGCTGAGTAGTACCTAAGACTTATACGGAGTCACTGACGGAGCCTCTGTGTCGGCAGGGGTGATGCGCTCGGCATCTACTACCTGTCCTACATGTACTACTCGGCGCTGGCCTCCTCCGTGGTGGTCATAGTCGGCATGCTGGTCAGCTTTGCCACCGGCACGCGCGACCCTCGCAAGATGGACCCGCGCCTCATCGTCCCGCTGGGCACTCGGCTGGGCTGTTGTCTGCCGGAGAGGTGGAGGAGCGTGCTCAACTTCCACGTCGGAGAGGAGTTTGTAAGTACAGGGGCTATAGAGGGGCTTGATAGCACATATGGCTGGTAGTAGGTCACTCATTGCTTATTTGCTAATTTCCTAGTTATCCGGCCACTTTTCACCAACAAAACGCAAGTAGAATTCACTTTTCACTAACAAATAGCGAGTAGACTTGAAGCCTACTCGCATTCTGTTAGTGAAAAATGGCTGGATAACTAGGAAATGAGTAGACATTTTTTTACAATGTAGGTGCAGAAGTCTAGGAGATAAGTTAGTCGCTACCTCCCGACATGGAACTTTTCTTCAACCCTTGCCTCGTTTTGTCTTTTTTTTTTTTGCCTCTGAACATTTTCTTAGTTACAACGAATGTAATGCCTTTTCCTCTGTCATTATTCATTCCAAAATTTCGCAGGATGCGGAAGACATTGACGGTCTGGAGATGAAGAAGGCGCCGCCTCCATCCAATGGCCACCACCACGACCCGGGCCACGAGAACTACGCTGGTCCTCAGCTGCGCAGCTACACAGAACTGGACAGCGACCGGTAGACGCCGGTGTAGACAGGAGACACCGACCGGTAGACGCCGGTGTAGATAGACAGCGAGTGGTAGACGCTCGTGGGGAGCTGTAGGGACACAGCTCTGCACCCGCAGTGAGCTGTGTGCGTCGGAGGGGGACTACTGTGGCTGGCCACAGCCGCCCGACCCGGCCCCCAGCCGCGACGGCGGTCAGTTTCTGACGTCGACCGATAGGTGTCGTGCAGGTCTACCGGCTCGTGTCCATACACACTCACCACATTCCGAGACGCTAACAGAATGCCAGCTTCACTCTGTGAGGTCTCATTTTGAACTGTATTCCAAGTGCATGTGACAAGTGTATGTGAGTTTGTCGCAGGTCCGTGTTTGCTGATTCGTTGCATTTTAGCGTTTTGGTGACGGCGAAGTTAACACAACTATTGTTACTTCGTAGACTCGAGACCTTAGGCATGATGCGGAAGTCTGGGAGAATGAAGTGTGGCGTCCTCCGTTCCGTGGCTTCCATCCTCAGGATACTGAAGTCCTTCTCCTCCACGCCGCAACCCCCACTCCGGGCTGGACAGGCACCTTTATCTCATGCGGGCTGCTCCCTTGGAGCATCACCGCTGCTCCCGGGGGAGCACACCCGTAGCCGGGTTCAGTGAATACCTTGGGGCTGGTCGGCCTGTCCTCTGGACGGGCTCAGCGCCGGTGAGTCTCTAGGGTGTCTGCCCAGACCAATGTCGCCCCCTAATTCCCATCATCCTCCCGGCTCTGAAATGGTCTAATTGGACCAAAAGGGCCGAACCCAACAAAACAAAACAAGCGAAGTCTGGGAGGATGAAGTGCGGTGTGCTCATGATGTATCTGGTGCGGCTGATCGTACATTAGGGGGTTGATAGATGGACATTTTATGCAAGCTCGAGGCTACCGTTTTAGAAGTATTTAGACCCACTGCTATAGCGGTGTTTCATTTAGATGCCACGAAAAGGTGAAGTTTTATCACTTTTTGTCTACTTTAGATGAAATGCTATCACATAAATCATGTTTGAACTTTGAAGTCAAGTGACGAACAGCGGGCCAACATACACGGTGTCAACATATTCCATGCTGTCTTCCTGCTTGTTTTGTGTTGTGAATGTGTGTCAGTTATCATGAGTGCTCAAATAACATGAGACACCGTTTATCAAGTCTTTTCATATGTGTTCTTTTCGAGTGATCTTTTTTTCGATTTCACTCTATTGAACCGTCACTCAATGTCATCAGAGGTTGTTTTTGTAAGTACGTTTAGCAAGTTGGCTCAACTGAAGGTTTGTGTTTAATTGTTTTAACCCTATTCCTGGCGGGGGGGGGGGGCCTCAGGAGCCCCCCCTGAGGTTTTTTGGTTATATCTCCCAAACGCTTTGAGCCAGGAAGCTCAAATTTTCTGACTTTTTCTTAAAGGCTTTTACGCAACATTTCTGAAAATTTTGAGTTGATCTGACCTCAGGTCAGGTCACCAGAGGCGGTTTGGTGACCCTACCTCAGAAAAGTTTGCAATCACGCCAGAGCTAGAGTTTTTGACCGATCAATTTCTTCTCTTCAGGCTTTAGTTAGGGTACCAGTATGTGCAATTTTTTATGTCTCAGAATTTTAATATCTGTGACCTGAGGTCAGGCCAGACTCGTGACCTTTACATTGCAAGCCTATGGGAAAATATTGAAACGCCTCCTGCTTCGTGTAAACGAGTCAAAAACACCCAGTTCTTTCAGTATTACGGAAGATTATCTCATCGGTGATGGTCCTGGTGCCGCTAATTGACAGGGGCACCGGCAAACGTCATCTGAGGTCATGTGACGTCATAAATCGTTTTTCTGTCAATAAATCACGACATGATGGTGCTAAAGACTTGTAAGTGGTACCAAACTGCTCGCCTGGTCAAGGCGCGTCGTTTGGTATGCAGCATGACCATACCCCACAACCTCATTGATGAATGACCTGACCTTGACCTCAGGTCAAATTTTAAATTGACCTGTGAAGGTCATCACATACTTATTTCGCATCGCCTCGGCGAGAGCAACAAAAAATGTATTGGTTTTATGTCTCTATGTTTCTTAGTTTAAAAGTTATATAGGTAACTAATTCCAAAACATTTTATCGTTGATGACCTCTGGTGACCTCAATATTGACCTGACCTGAAAATGTTTTATGTAAAAGTTGTAGATCTTTAAACGACCTATCAAACGCCGTTCGCCGTTTGTCGCTGCGATGTGTAGTTTTTGAGATCTGAAGGGGGGGCCGAATCGGCCCCCCCCGCCAGTTTCTTGTCCCGGCGGAGCCCGCCAGGAATAGGGTTAAGCATGTTCGCTAGACTTCTGTTTTTTTTAGGTATTGTAATGAACCTACAAAACTAAAAACCATAAAGTGTGAATTAAGGCAGGGTGTAAAATCTTTGGATCGTTCTTTCAATCTTTCTTTTGCATGTGGAGCCCAAGTTTTGGCCTCGGGTCAACGCCATGACATTTATGTGGCAAAAGTCGTCAACTAGGTATTGTGTAGGTACTATAGTTTTCTTTAGAAAGGCGGCGTTTCAGCAAAAGGTATGAATAACTATTTACATATTTCTTCAGAAGTCAAAACTGTGGTCTTGACACTGGGCATGTTAATTACTTCATTAGAACGCTCACAACAAGTTAATGAATTGCGACGAGAAGCTCCCTACTCGCAGAGTAAAGAAGTTTTATCCTTCCACGTAGATATATCGCTGTGGTGGCGTGCCGTATAATTATGACAGATGGCTCATTTGTAAGGGTGACAACTGCGGCGATGAGGAGCACGCACAGCCATCGACAACGCTCCAGGATGAATAAGATATGCGGCGGAAACTGGGGCGGTCGGCGCGGGGAACGCAAGGTCGTGTCAGTCTGGGCCGGCACAACTTCTGACGCTCGAAATGTGTGCCACGCTGTGCCATATCACTGAAAGAAAAGTACACCTTGGTAATTTGAATTTGATTATTATACACCGCCATTACACCGAAATCAAGAATATTTATACCCTTGTTCGACGTATATGGAGAATAAAATAATGCTCCGGTGCGAATGTACTCTATCACGAGCGTATTCTTGGAGGTTAATTTGATCCAGTTTAACACTCATGGCGCAATTCTAACTTTTGAGATATTTACCCCTCTAATTGATGGATGGTAAAATTACTACTATAGTGTACTTTCTTCAAGTGGGATAAGAATACCCATCTGATAGCATAAATTTGCACTCTGATTTGTCAGCTGATAATTCAACCCTCATCATGGTGTAAATATGCATCCTTGGTAAAGTGTGTTTCGATGAGGATGGTGTTATTTTATGACAAGGATTTAAAATACCCTAAACATGATAGTTCTGCACCCATATGCTCATTATTTTACGATAGCGTCCACGTGCGGCTCGCGAGCCTTCCGTTTCCGCCATTTTCATTTTTGTGTCTGCTCCGGACCGGAGCCACGGAGACTTCTGGCGCTTGCAAGTGATCTTCTGGCGGTTGAAACAGTGAGATAGGTGCGAGTGTGCTGGTGCGTTCGGTGTGGTGATGACTGACTAGTGCTGGACCCATTTCCGAATAACTTTGAGGGTAAGTTGACTTGATAATGTTTCGATGTAGCAGTTGATGAAATTGATTTGCTGCTGTCTGTATGCAGTATGCATGTCACTCACTTAGCTGTTTGTGTCAATACGTGGCATTCTGATCAGTGATTCCAGAAGCTCAAATTGACCCTCTCAGTTTGTTCTCAAGGGCAAATTGAGAAATCAGTTAAGTACCTACTGAGGTTGTTAACTGTAACTTCACCAAATGTTCAATGTGTCGATTGATCAATATATGTTTAGGTATGTTTAGTAGTTTTGTTTCTCTACGTTTTACAAAAGTACTAGAATCTTGGCCTGAAAAAGTTGCTAATTTATTTTGTGTATTACTTTCAGGTTTGGGGTGACCTGGCTCTCGTCGTGGGTCACGCCGGCGAGAATGGCATTAGGACAAAGTCACCTCAATAACGCGACAGGCGTGCTACACCGCACAACTCCTGCCTCCGGAGGGCGCCACACCCGTTGAAGGTGAGTTTTAAACTACCATTAATGATGACTGACGACAATTGTCCGTCTGTCCGTCTGTCCGTCTGTCCGTTTTCCGTCTGTCCGTCCGTCTGTCCGTCCGTCCGTCCGTCCGTCCGTCCGTCCGTCTCGCCTGTCTCATCCATGGGCTCCGCCACCGGGGGGAGGGGGAGGGACGAGGGACGTGTCCCCCCCAATATTTTACATTTGTCTGTTTCGTCTGTCTCGTCTGTCGGTCCGTCCGTCCGTGACATACAATATCGTTCTGTACTTAAATGTTACAGTGCTTACTAGTGATATCTTTCAGTTTTCACGGACAGACATACAATATCGTTTTTTGCCTTATGATTACAGTGCTTAACCCGCGCACCGACGGGGGAGCGGCCCCCCCCTCAACTTTTGTCAGATAGCATAAAAAAGGCGGCGCATAGCGCCGCCAGATTTGGCACGACTGTTGATACATCCATTTCGCACACCCTCTGGAAATTTTTAGCTCATATCTTTAAAAAGTCAGGCCACCAGGCCACCTTAAGTGACCTCACCTCGAAACACAATCTTCGAAGTTTGCTATCTCGTTGTTGAAAGCAGATCTTGAAACTCACAGAAATAATTTTGGTGATGAGCACCTACAACCAGGGCTGCGGAGTCGATGGATTTTAGGGTGACTCCGACTCCGACTCCGACTCCGGGTTCAACAATCGACTCCGACTCCGACTCCAACTCCGACTCCGACTCCGGACGGTTGTATTAAAATCCATATCATGATATTAAAGTTCATAACGGAGACGTTTTTATCTTGCCTGAAACGATCCCTTGCGCGTTCCAAGGCTTTGCGTTGCAAATATGCTTTACAAATAACATGCAGAATTAAAAAGCAGGCTCTGGGGAATTCACAGTCTTCTGCTTCTTTCACTGGAAACGTTCGTCCAAAACAGCAACATGGTCTTTTTTCGACAAAATCTCATTTCGAGCGCAGCATCGTCGACAGGTGCAGTGCATTACGTTGAGACATGCAGCGTTAACTCCAACTCCGGAGTCGGAGTCGGTAAGATTTTGGCGACTCCGACTCCGACTCCGACTCCGAGCAGAACTGTCGACTCCGACCGACTCCAACTCCGACTCCGACTCCGCAGCCCTGCCTACAACTCGTATATCTCAGAATTGCATATCGATGACCTACGAATAGGTCTTTTTTTACCTGCCCATTATAAGTCAATGGAATAAATTTCAAGTCATTCTTATTTCCATCAGATTCCTTTTTTATACGACTTTTTATCTCTTCTGTTCATGAGCTACGGAGTCGTTTGTTGAATGTTGTCGGTCTTTTTACGGTTACTCGCATAATTTGACCTTCGATGACCTCTGATGACGTCATTTTGAACCCTAGCGAAAAATGACCGAAGTACTTTTTCATAGACCTTCTTACGAGCTTTCGAATGTCGTTTGCCACTTCTCGCGAAGTTTCTTAGTTCTTGAGATCTTTGGGGGGCGGTCATCCACCCTCTGGTCGCTTCTAAGTTGGCTCAGAACCCCTTCGGTGCGCGGGTTAATAGATTCATCTGTCAATTTTTAAGGATCGACATTCAAAATTGCTATTTTCTTAAAGATTACAGTGCTTAATATTTCTTTACATCCTTCAATTTACATGGATGGGCGGATGGACGGACGGATGGACGGCCTGACATACAAAGTCGTTCTTAACTTAAAGATTGCAGTGGTTAATAGTTCTTTTTATCTTTCAATCTTGGTAGATGACGACCTGGCGGCCACCTTGGTGATCGGTGGCGGCACGACGATTTCGGAGCTGCAGGCTGGGCGCAACTCTGTGTCCGTTCGCCCAGAAACCCAGTGCCTGGTCAGCGATGTGAAATATCGTCTCCCAAACAGTGAGATGAAGATGCTGGCTGCCTTCGCTGCGGCGCACGCTGTGCTATATTTGCCTTTTAGAGGGCCCAGCATGATCCTTTTTGAGGTCATATATGCACGGGTTATGAAGTTCGCGATTCCTCTCAGTGCGGCCGAGAATGTCATCCTTCGTATAATCCACTGTTGCCGATTCAGAGGCACCAGTGCAGTGGTCGGGTGACCGAGCAGGGCCCTGTTTCACGGCACGGCACTACTGTGCGCTACTAGTAACTATCGCGGTATTGAGTTTCCATAGAAACATCTACAAACTTGGACGCTCCAACATTGAGAGCGTTCGAGTATGTGGATGTTTCCAATAGGAACTCAGCACCGCGATACACGTAACGCACTGTAGTGTCGTGCCGTGAAACATCTTCAGTACCTATAGGCACTGAAGATGATGTGAGTTGAGAAGGCCTCAGTCATTTTTTTTACGGAGTTTTTGTTGTCAGTGCTTTCCTAGTTCGTACACCTGTGCTTTGATTTCAGAGACCGTACGTTTGGTGTCGATACTCGTTACACAAAGAAATGGTCAGTTGTTTTTAAAGTACATGATGAAACGTGACTTAGTGACCTGATGACCTGTGCTGTGAATAAAATGTGATTTGTGCAGCTTGTGATATCCTCAGGAAAGTCAGTGTTGGGAGGAACCAATCTGTAGCAGCCTGTGATCTGTCGTTTTAAGTTA
>NW_024881985.1:475000-499100 GCF_019059575.1 Amphibalanus amphitrite
ACGAGATTTTATCCAATACTTTTACGCGAATGATTTGTAACGACAGTAAAGATGAGCGTATTTAGAGGTAAATTGCTCACTTGTGTCAATTCTAATCTGCAAAACTAATATTAAAATCTCATTTTCAAGAACGTATCACATTCTGAACTGTACAAATAAGTTATTTGTTTCGCGACGGGCTTGTTGAGCGATTTTCGATGGAAATAATTTTGCATATCAACAGCTATACTAAAATCGTTTCATGACGATAGTGAGCTCAGTGATAATGTGTTGCCGTTTAACCCCTCCCTTGTCCTTCCCGCCATGCCGCTGAGACGCCCGGCCGGCCTGGCGGGCGGCGGCCCGCCAGCCGGCGCCGTCAGCGGGGGAGATTTCACTACGCGTGGGGCGTCGGGCGCTCCCCTCACGTCAGCAGGACGGGCTAAAATTACCGCCCCGCCCCGCGCTCCACCGCCTCCCGGCAACGCCTTATATGGCGGCGTCGAGACCGACGAACAGCGGCAGAAGCGGAAACGACGGAAGGGGTGCAGCTGGGAAAAACGAATAGTTCCCAGCTGCTGTCCCCGAAGACAGCTGCGACAATGAGAACACATCCCGGCAGCGTCTTCATGCTGCCGGAAGCATTACTTGTTTTGTAAAATTTAGCTCAGTCCATCAAATTTCAATATTACCAATTTAAAGCCCGATCTATTGATTGGCAGTCCACATTCAGTAGGTACGCCAAAGTTGCTCCTAATGGTTGTCCAACAGGCTGGAGCTGTTGTAGTTGTAAGTGGCTCTGTCAAGAAGCGGTTATATTGGATAGACGGTGCTGCCTGTTATCTCTAGCTGGTATGGTAATCGCCTTATCCTGTAGCTGATGTGCTTCATCCGGTCCTGACCTGATGGCGCGGCCGGCCGACGATGGACGGGAAGACAGCTCGGGCGCGTCGTCACCGGCGAACCCAGCCTTGCACATGCCGGAGCCATTGCGACCACAAGCGCGCGGCAACGTCGTCGTCACACATCTTGGTTGATTAGAGTCTGAAACAGCGGAGAACAACGGGTCATTATAATCTCAACGCAACTGCAATACGCGTTGGTGATGTTGAAATGAGTAATAACTTCGCAGCAATCGCGTTCGAGCATGACCAACCTCTTCCCAGTTCATCAAATTATTGGCATGGACGAACGAGGCAAATTATTAAAAGGGAAGTTACGGTAAATAGAAAACTTGAAAACTAAAAACCGTATTTTTATACATGTGTCATAGATAACAGTAGAACTGTTATCTGAACTGAACTGTTCTACTGTTACTATGATGTTGTCAAAAACTCTTTAAACTTGACACCAACGAAATGAATTTTATTGTTTAAACCAGCTGCTTGGACGTTTCGTTGTATTATATATAAAAAGATAAAAAATGTTAGTGTCGAATTTAATGAGTTAAATCCAAAAAGATATGAGTATGCACAACTATCCATTCAAATACAAGATGATAATTTGTTCATCTAAGCAAACGCTTCGCTGTTTCTCTCGATTTTAAATCAATATCGATGACGTTTACATGCAAAGGCTCCCGACAATGCTTATCTTTGTTTCATAAGCATATCTGTTATTGAAAAGTTGATGAAACTTAAATGCTTATTCAAATGAATGGCATTGGCTTTGAAGTTATAACTGAACTTCAAAGCTAAATAAGAAGCCTGATATGTCAATCAAATTTTTGATGAAAACCAAACAACAAGGTCGTTATATTGCTCTGGCTGACAGCCTTTAGCACTCGTCACTTTCTCACGGTTCCTTCCTCCCAAAATTGACACTTTCTATCAGTATGGAACCACATGAAGATCTGGACGGACAGCCGTTTCGCTACACCCTTTCGACCGCTTGCACTGAGTACCGCACCTCGATACACAACACACCACGTAACGACGCGGCGGCTGGCCTCCTACCTGGCACTCGGTGTGGATCAGACGGACACCACCCTCGGAGACTGGGGCCGCCCCCCGCCGACGGCCTTATACCTTCAGCGCGTGCAAGCCGGCGGGCCTTACTTGGGGGGGGCCCGTCGGCGGCGACACGGCGCGCGCAGCCGGCAGCGCGTCGGGCCCCGACGCCGTCGCGCCGGCCGGCCCGCGCCCCAACATATGGCAGAGGGGACGGGCGGCGGCGATGGTGGCGGCGGCGGCGACCGGCCAGCGCCGCCGCGCCACCCGCCCGTGAGTACGCGCCCTTGTCGCGGTCCTGTTTAGCCGCCGGCGTCCCTCGCAGCGGTGATTAGTTAGCGGGAGGGATGGGGGAGGACCACCCGTTGCGGGGACAGTGGAGACGGGGAAGAGATAGGTGGCTGTCCTGTTCCCACTGGCATCCGTCCTCACTGCCATCAACCGTCTATACCTGCTTTGCTTGCTTGTGCCACGCGACCCTGATGTTTTTGGACTATCTCTAATTTAGTTTTGATTGCATTTGTGACATCGTTTTCATCTTCGGGGCATATAAGAAATCTCGGTAGGTAAGCATGTGCTCGTATCTTGTAACGACTCCATCCACTGAGACAAGTGCCTCAGTAAAGCGACCGGACCTGTGCCAATAGTGCTTGGAAATCCGGAATGTTATTGACAATAATCGACATTAGGGCCCCCTAATGAAGTTTAGTGGCTCGACGAGGCGCGAATTGGAGACTCCGCGAGCCGCCTGGTCCGAGGCAGGGTCGGGAGAACACTCTGTGGGGAGGGGGCGAGGACGGGGAGGGAGGGGGAAACGGGACGGAGGTCCACCATACAGGTTACCACGGCGCACCAATCGGCGGTGGCGGTTTTGGCCCGGCATTGGGCCGCGGCCGGGGACCGGTGAGCCGCGGCGGTGTTTTCCCTAGTGCCCAGGTGAGTGCAACACCTGCCGCGGCGCGAGACGCGTGCCCGCCTACACCGGTATAGGCGTCGAGAGACTTGACCAAGTGTTCCGGGGCTGTCCCAATGTTAACCTAGAAACGCGGAGGTCGTCTTGTACCGCTTTCGCGTCAGAGCTCAGCGGATAGGGTTCAGAGGGGGCCGCCGGTGGAGGTTCACCGCGACAACCGCTCCGCCGTGCGGCGCAGCAGGGCCGTGTGTGCTGCGATTACCCGGGAAATCAATAACGGATTCCCTAGGGGACCTGTTCAGACGCCCGGCTCTTTTTAGACCTGTCCCACCCGATGGGAGCTTTGTGGTGTCGGTCGGGGTGACACGGACGACGCGGTCGCCGTCTACGATCACATTCAGGCGATATGTCGCTATATATCGAACTTTTGGGGTCATAATAGACACCGTCGCCACTGTCCGGTTATCGACTCTGAGTGTGCCAATACACTACAATTGCCTATCGGTTCCAGTTGGGGCATTTGGTGGTAGATGAGGAGCGCAACCAAAAAGTGGGTGAGTACGGCCAATAACAGCCAAATGGGAATGGGAGCACGGGACAATGGCGATAGAGGAGGAAACACTAATCGACATTAGGGCCCCCTAATGAAGTTTAGTGGCTCGACGAGGCGCGAATTGGAGACTCCGCGAGCCGCCTGGTCCGAGGCAGGGTCGGGAGAACACTCTGTGGGGAGGGGGCGAGGACGGGGAGGGAGGGGGAAACGGGACGGAGGGGACAGCCGTCAGTCTGCGGCAGAGGCCGGCGGGGAGCGGAGATGGACCGCGGACAGCGCGTCCCCCGCCCACCATCCCCACACAGCGGCCCCTCTTCCTTTCTTTTTCTCTCTCCTTCTCTCGTTTTTTTTTTTTTCCTCCACTCCTGCGTCGTTGTCTTTGTTAGTTGTCCCCAGTAATAGGTACCGTCGTCTCACCCAAGGTTGTGGTAGATGAGCGCAACCAAAAAGTGGGTGAGTACGGCCAATAACAGCCAAATGGGAATGGGAGCACGGGACAATGGCGATAGAGGAGGAAACACTAAAAACATGGTATTCCTTACTCTCCTGCGTATAATATTTAAGGTGCCAGAATTATTGCAATTTCTGACACCATTTCGCTCCTAATTGGGCTAGAGCTTCGCAGGAAAAGAGCCTGCTGTGATGGGTGTTGTAAGATGAAACGAATGGTACCTACCCAAAATCAAAATCATCAGGACAGCCGATGAACTCCAAAGTCAGTTCAACAACCATAAACTCAGTTAAATAACTCTGAAACAGAACATTTTTTAGTGCTCTAGCGAGGAACATATGAATATAATCAAACGAATAAATGAAGTTAATCTTTTCCTCGAGACGGTGTAAACGATCACTTCGTCGATCTAAATATATACTATTCGGCCTGTACATTTCCGATGTCGAGGAAAAGTCCAACTGCATTATTTAAACTAGAAAAAGGCTAAGTTTTGAACTCAAACACGACCACAGATAAGCTACAATGACCCTGGATAGCCTTAAAACATAGCGGCTGTTGTGTGGCAGCGAGCAAGCATAAAATGCGAAGCACTCTTTGAGCATAGCGGAAATATAAGCAGCCCGGCCGGCGGCCCGGCCTGAAAGGCTTTTAAAAGGGTTCAAAGCTACAACCGTTTGATGAGGGTCTTCCGCATAGGGTAACCTCATCCCTTCAAGCGTCCGTAAGCACATCAACAAAATGCCTTCTGGCCTGGGTGACCTATATGGGCCGACGAACGAAATAGTGGCACCGAACTTGTGCATTTGCAAAGTAAGACCCCAACTTTTTATGGGTACGACCCTTTTAGCTGGTCCCGAACGGTGCACTAGGCTACAGTGTAATCGTTCCAGCTGTTAAAAACTCAAAATGTTTATTTTTTTACTTTACCTATAAGGGTCTTACTTTATCCTACCTAGTTATACCTAGTCATGCACTGAAAATAAAAACCCTGTTTCCATATGCATTATTCATAGACCGGATGTCTTCCCTGGACTGACGGGGAGGACTTTTCTGACTTCTTATCTCTAGTCTCTCCACCAACTGTCCCTCACTCCTCAGGCTAGACTGCAGAGTGTAAATACTGATCGGTATGAAGTCGGCTCCTCGTGACAGTCAGTTGGACCCGCTCAGATGAGGCATGCCACCGAGGCCGTGTGTGATCCCTCCTGCCGGAATGACGGTCGGTGCCGTCGGCCCACTGCCAGGCCGACTGGCTCACTGGAGCCCAGAAATAAGCGGAGGCCAGGCCCAGTCGACCGCCGCGGTGGCCTCGCACCGCCCGCCTCCCGCCCCTGGCCACCGCCCACCGTCTCGCGCTGTTCAGTCTCATCGAGGCTCCGACCCCGCCCACCGCCAACCGTCCACCGCCCCCTGCCGCCAGACTGTCGTTGTTTTTTGTCGGATTAGGGCGCGTGCCGCCAGTTTGTCGCCAAACTCTCAACACCCAATTAATGCTCGGCATTCCGTTTGCACTTATCCCTCCGTCGCAATTATCTGCTTCGAAGTCGGGACATTGCGGTGGTATGTAATTGTGTGAAGCGTAGAGGGGACGCCTGCACAGCCGCTGACAGAGCTGGAATATAGGACATCATCTGCTATCCGTCACGTGCATTCTTATCTATCTTGTGCATCTTATCTATCTTCTTATCTAGTCCTGGTCTTCCTGCCAAATGGACATGTCTCGCCACGGTGCTCTCTCCTTCCTCACAGTTCCTGGATTTCTAGCTCAACATTCCGGGAACGGGAATCACTGTTTCATAACTAGCCCCCAGCGCCGAAGTTTTACTAGTTCCACGTCCGTCCCCTCGAGTTTCATCTGTCCCGGTAGAGCTAGAGGTCGGTAAGCTCGGACTCAAAACCCCTGCGGTGTACTACCACCACTCCGTCCGTCCCGTGCCCGGGGCCGAGGCGGTGTGAAGAGGTGCTCTCTCCGAGGAGCCCACTCCGACCCCGCCAGCGCCACCGGCGCCGCCGGGGCTATATTCAGAGCATGACCAACGAGAGAACGCGTCAGCGGGAGCCTCGCTCCCTCCCCTCCCCTCTCCTCCCTTCCCTCCTTCCTTCGCGAGGTCTGGGGTGGGTAACACCTGTCCCACGTAGCTCACAGGCAGTCACAGACAGTCCGACGATAATGGGGACCTCCCACAGTCTTCGAGAGTATCCGTTACACAATACACATACATACAGACGAAATCTCCTGTTAAAACTGATCGTATTTCTGAAATCCATGAACGTTTCAATCACTGCAACAGATACATCCCAAATCACGCTAATTTTCATATTTCAATCAACTATTTCTTTGTCAAAAAGGGTCAGCTTAAAAAGTCGACTTACGGTAAGGGTCTTGACATGACCGAACTCCCCTTCTTCTATCGATAACTTACGGCGCATGCCTCAGTAGAGCCCACAACCACTGGCAGCATAGGGACACGGTGAATGTCACTGTTGGGCGGCTCCTTTCCTCCAGACATGGCAAGTCTTGAGGGATGTGACTATTCTATTTCAAACTGTTTTTAAATATTTTGCACATTAGTTGAAGCATAGCCGGGATAATAAGTGAAAATGTTGTTGGCATTTGAGTTATAATGAAATGCATATTGGCATTCAGGAATAGTGGATGTGCCTTTAATTGTTGTCATAACTTAGATACGTGTTAGGAAGCATTTTGGTGGAAAGTCGCGCCTCCATGAACATCAATAGCTTGGTAACGTAATAATTATGAAGAAAGAAAACAAGCCACAAAATATGTTCACCCTCACTGTTGTTTTTTTTCTCCCTCTCACTCTTTCTCTCTCTCTCTCCCCTCTCTCTCTCTCTC
The DNA here is from genome assembly GCF_019059575.1 of Amphibalanus amphitrite. NCBI lineage: Eukaryota > Metazoa > Arthropoda > Thecostraca > Balanomorpha > Balanidae > Amphibalanus > Amphibalanus amphitrite. The sequence goes on from NW_024881985.1 coordinate 481,706, forward strand.
TCTCTCTCCACTCTCTCCTCCATCTCCCTCTCTCTCTCTCTCTCTCTCTCTCTCCTCCTCTCTCTCTCCTCTCCCTCACCCTCTCTCTCCTCTCTCTCTCTCTCTCTCTCTCTCTCTCTCTCTCTCTCTCTCTCTCTCTCTCTCTCTCTCTCAGGGTTGACAGTTTGGCACTGACGAGAAGCTGGGTCAGTGTGTCAACCCCCACGGCCAGCCGAGGACTGTCCGTCACAGGAGGGTCGTCTGACCTCCCGTGTCGCGTCACCTACTGAGCGACCTCAGATATGTTTAATGGTTTCAGATAGATTTCATGTTTCAAATAGATTCCCCAGATAGACGTGGTGGCCTCACTCGAGCTTTGGTGATCCGAAGCAGATGCGATGGCTCCAGATGGATTTGACGCTCTCGACGATAAGGTGCACGTAGATTCGGTGATCACTGATCACAGCTATTTTTGGTGGTCCCAGGCCGATTAAGCGATCATACAGTTATACATATACCTACCCGTAGGCTAGGCCATTCTAATTACATGCATATATTTGGTGGCCCCTGGATGTTTTAGAGACTCCAATTTAATTCTGAGATTTGAAATAGACTCGGTGTTTCTGAGAATTGATGATGAATATGAAATATAGATATATCCCGTGGATATAGAGGAAAATTTGGAGAAACCTGCACTACGTATGCAATCGTTGGTTTGCTTTCAAATTTGCTCTCTGGATTAGTGGCTTAATATTAAATTTTATCGCAGTCTTTTAACGTTTTATGCAGAAAAAAATATTGTTAATGTTTTTCGACATCTCGAACTTTGGAGCTTTGTACATGGTTATGTTATGAAATATGCTAGATTACTTGTCCCAAGTTCCCAACCTTAGATATTTGTAGGACATGCGCAATGTTTTTTTTTTTTGTTTTTTTTTTTTTGCACCCAGGTTGACAGACATCGTGCAATAAAACGTCAGGCAAAAAAATAATATATGACACCTAGGTTAGACCATTTTTGTTGCAAGTTTTGGGACTGAAAACAAATCGATACAGAAAAGGCACTAAAACTTCAAACGAATTCAACTAGACGTTTGAAACCTCCATCGAAGAGTCCAGTGTGATGCGACACTTGTGATCTGGAGCCACGCGGGCTAATTATGAAATAAAATAAAAATACATTCATAACTGGCCGCATCAGCTCATTGATGAAGCCATCTGAGAGGCCCCATCGGGCGAGCCTAAGCTACGAGGGCTGAGGAGGCTGTGGGGGCGGCTGCGGAGCCTGTAGAGGGGCGGCTGAGGCTGTGAGGGCGGCAGCTATGAATGTTTCGACTCGCCGGGTCGGCGGCAGCCGAGGGCGGCGGTGGCGGCCAGCTCTCTGCCGTGACGTCATCGGCCCGGTGGGCGCCAAAAATAACGCCCCTCCCGGTGCCCTGGCTCGAACCGACCGGCGCGCCGCCACCGCCGGCATCATTGACCTTTTAAGGCAAGGACACTCAGCGTGCAAATGTAGGTAGGTGTTGAGGGGGAGTGTTGTGTTTTGTTTTTGTATTTGATAACAAGTTCTTTGTTTTTGCTTGCACTAAAAAGCGACATTCGCTAACAGTTAAGTTACAGTAATTGGTTAGCCGCTATTTAGAGCTTGGAACAGAATAGCCTCGAACTCCTTGTCTTAGTAATTTGGTAGAATAATTTTGATTTTTGTCGTATTTTAGAATCGTGACTTAAAAAATAGAAGTCGAATGTATGCAAATACACGTTCTATACAAGGATATAATTAAAATTCAAGACGAAAAAAAATTGGAGCGAAAGACATCAAACAAGCCCAATTCGTTGTTTCTAAAAACTTAACTCTGACACTTATGATAAATGAGTTTATGACATTTACGTGCAGCCGGTAAGCACATTAAAATCTTGCGCTATTTATTACATTATTCTTATGAAGTGATGGGGACTTTCTCGGCTGAATTTTGTTACCTATCGTTTCTTCTGCCTCGATTCGTTTGATGTGCACATCATGAAAGTGTTTTTCAACAGCCTCAGTCATTTTTCTCTGGCTCTGATTTCAGCGAGGACATTCACGACAACATCTGCGGCCAGCCACAATCCGGTTGATTCTCGGGCTCATGATATGAAAATGTGAACCGGCAGTGCTTCTAGCTCCGACTGAGCCATTTGACGGTTAATCGTTGGGCAGTTCGCCAGTTCAACAGTGGGCCAGAGATCCCACCAACAGTGAGCCTAAAGACAGTGAGAGGTACGACCACGCGCTGACAAGCAGTGACTCTGAGACAGTGATTTGACCAGCAGTGACCAGCAGTGACCCTCACGGCCCAGTGAAATAGGAGTGAGCTCCGGACCTCGATTCTCGACTGGCGGCGGACTGCAGTGACTGACTGGCCGATTCCCCCACCCAGTCTGCCTGTGTCCCAGGCCGAGGTCCAACAGTATGAACCACACTGTCCGCGTAAAGGTGCTCACTCTGGGCAGCTGTCAGACCGGCAAAAGCTGCCTGGTGAAGCGCTACTGCGAGCGCCGCTTCGTGCCCAAGTACCTTCCGACCATCGGGATCGACTATGGCGTGACTCGCATCACCGTCGACGGTGTCGACGCGCGGGTGCACATTTTTGACACGTCGGGCCGTCGGCTGTTCGCCGACGTACGCACCGAGTTTTACGCCGGTATGACGGCGGTGCTGTTGGTGTATGACGTTACCGAGAGAGCCAGTTTCGCAGCTCTGGACGGCTGGCTGAGGGAGCTGTCCGGCGACGGCAGCCCGCCGCTGCTCGTCGTGGCCGCTAATAAGACAGATCTGACACCCCGAGACGTGTCCGCAGAGGAGGGCGAGCGGTGGGCGGCCCGAATCGGTGCACCCCACTTCCAGGTGTCGGCCAGCTCCGGCGCCGGGGTGCAGCAGCTGTTTGACGAGTTCTTCCAGATGGCAGTGCGGTCGGCGGCTGGCGGCCGGCACCGCGAGGCGGCGCCACAGTCGCCGTCGCCAGGCAGCGCTCCGCTCGCCTCCTGCGACGCATCTTCAGTGCCCCCAACGACTGGGATAAGCTGGGTTTGAGGCCCGGCTACACGAAGGAGCAGGTCAACAAGGCCTACAAGACGCTGGCCGTGATGCTGCACCCGGACAAGAACGGCAGCCCAGAGGCCGCCGAGGCGTTCCGGATCGTCACCAACGTGCGCAACAACCTGCTGAAGACGTTCTCGTCACCGTCTTAGCTATGTCTTGTCAGGTCGCCGAAAAAAAGATTAGAGCAACCACTTGGCCTTTCAGTTACAAACCACCCTTATGAGCACGTCGGTTTGGAGGAACGATGTCGTTACTGTCGAGTATTATGGTACCGTCAGTTGGCCCTAAGGCTTCTTACATCGGGTCACTCGGATAGTAAGTATTGTACTGTTGAGTGAGCTGTATTTCTCGTTTACTTCGTGTAACTATTAAGTTCGTTTGAGACCATTGTTGATGTTGATAGAATAATAAGATGGAAATAAAAGCTCAGAAGCTATGTTAAATGCCATGATCTTATATGCACTCTCATTTGACTACATAGTAACTAACTATAGGTAGTAAGGTACTACCTATTATGTCAAAAACAGTTACTTTTTCTTTAATAAACTGAGCTAGAGTGTTTGAATGAACGAATTCACAGAGCCAACTTGACAGAGCCGGAGCACACTCAGCACACAGAGCTTGTTGCGTAAACCTCGACCCGTTAACATCGCACGGTGTGACAATTCCAGGTAACGACAGATTATTGTCAAAGGTGTTTCACAAATGCGATCTTGTTTACCTTTATATTTCGTAGTCCGTCGGTCTCTTTTCGATCTGATAAGGCCACGTAAGAGCTTTGAGTTTGGGGTGATAGAATAGTCTTGTGTGGCATGAGATAACCCAATTGACGGATTCATTGACGTTGGTAGCTCCGTCTCCTGACGAAGCTACCAACTCGAATGAATCGGTAAAGAATTCGATCGTTGCCTTGTCACCAAGTGGTCTTTCGGAGCAGCCTCGGCGGCGCACCACGTCTCCAGCCGTCCATAAACCCCTCATACCGTGCCCGGTAAATCGTCCTGGCACGTGGCATCAGCACTTTAGCCGTGTCGTGCAACCCAGCCCCCAGCCAACAGACTGCACGAACAGCGACTGAATTCCTGTGAACAGAATTATGTGTTCGGTGACCTTCAGTTATGGGACTATTCGACCCACCTGAAATCTGAGAATAGCTGTGACCTGATGAAATAATGTTTATTTCGCAAAACATAAAAATGCAGCGATGATAGATTCTAGGATTTATCGTAAAAGATCATTCCAAGCAAGAAATAACACATTTCTACAAAAAAAAAATGGATATGAAGTTTTGTAATGTCATGGTTTAGGTAAGAAAATATGAGGAAGACGTTATCTTTTTATAGATTTGCACTTGGTTGTAACCAGCCTATTATACGAATAAGGGTACATTAGTTCATAACAGGTTATTTCCGTACAACATTGCTTCGGAAAAAAAACATTCCTTTTTAAATCGTTGGATATCACAGTTTATTTACCGGCTGTCAAACTATGCATGGATGCACTGCAATCGTGGTGAAGTCTGCATCATGCAATCCAGAGGTTCGCTATGCAGGATAAGATGAGCCAATTTAACGGCGGTCGACTCAGCCCACCGTGGCACAGACTACAGGATTGCTGCAGAGCCCCTTTAAAACGCTGCCTGAGACCTGGCAGATGTAAGCCCCGCTCAGCGAGTACACTGACAATAGTTAGGCACCAAATACCATGCAGGCAGGCACTGTTGTTGTAGGTCAAAGAAGCCTGATAGATACTTCTCGCAGCTGAAGTGAAGGTCGTTTGATTAGTTTTTGGTGTGAAAGTAATTGGGCGATAAGTAAAGTAATTTTGTTGAGGCAATTACGGTAAAGGCATCCAGACATTTAACGTCCGTAATTTGCTTGATCTGTTCAAATATAGGCATTTAAGATGTTATTGACTTGATGTGAGATGACTTTGAAGCTATTGAACCGAATAAAAGAACCGCATTGCAAAAAAAGGCCGATTGACCTTATTGACAGGCAACATAACTGAAATGGTCTTGTGACACAAATAAAACCCCGAAACGTACACATTGGTACACTTCATCATCTCCATCGATCGCGGTTAGTCAAACGCACCCGGTGACTTCCTTTACTTGATGTTTCGATATAATAAACTAGAAGAACCAGGGCTGCGGAGTCGGAGTCGGAGTCGGAGTTGAAGTCGGTCGGAGTCGACAATTCTGCCCGAAGTCGGAGTCGCAGTCGCCGAAATCCTACCGACTCCGAGTCCAGAGTCGAAGTTAACGCTGCATGGCTCAACGTCATGCACTGCACCTGTTTGATTGACGATATTGCGCTCGAAATTAGATTTTGTCGAAAAAGACCACTTTACTGTTTTGAACAAACGTTTTCAGCTGAGCGAAAGATGCAGAAGACGGTGAATTCCCCAGAACCTGCTTTTTAATTCTGTTCTGCATGCTATTTTTAATGCGTATTTGCAACGCAAAGCCCTGGAACGCACAAAGGATCGTTTCAGGCAAAATAAAACATTTTGAACTTCAATAACACGATATGGATTTTAATAGAACCGTCCGGAGTCGGAGTCAGAGTTGGAAGTCGGAGTCGGTGTCGGTTTTTTGAAGCTGGAGTCGGAGTCGGAGTCACCCTAAAATCCATCGATTCCGCAGCCCTAAGTAGAACACATAAAAAAGATGCAATGCAGCATGTTTCAATGAATTTTCTTCCCCAAAGAAAATTCTCATTTCCTTTCTCAGAAGCTGAGAAAAGATCAATAGCCATATGAAGCGTTATATCACATGCACATCACGATAGTTATCTGAATAAATATGCCACCTCCGACGAATTTTTCTGGATAAAGGAGTTCACACGACCAGGTTTAAACGCAGATCTTCTCACTAGGCATTCAAATTCCAACTTGGTGACTGAGCTGACTGCTGAGCCTTCCAAAGAATCGGCTTTGGGGCCCAAGTCTGCCACGCCCGGTCACGCACTATCGAAGGCTTCCGACCATTCCATAGACAGAGCTGGACCGCTGCGCCGAGCAAGTTTCCAGGACGCGGAGCAAGATGCGTCTCGGCTGCACCACGAGATATTCAGTGAGTTCGGGTGCCTATCGCCTACATTTCCTTATGTGATATACGCATATTTAAGTGCCGGCCTTGGTGAGCGACGCCTAGCCAAGCGGCTCAGACTGAGTGCTCGTTCGGATACCTAAGACATGCCATATTTGTGATAATGCAGGCTCGATGCTGGCCAAGGCGACTCTTGTGCGCCCTTCATTTCCAGATATAGCTACTGACGTAATTCGCAACGCACGCAACGTGTGACCGACCAACGGCTAACCTTTGCCCGCCCGACCACCCAGAATAGCCTTCCTCGGAACCGATAGGCCTCGTTCCAAACTCGATTATCTGGCGCGCAATTAAATGATTAGAGACAGGACGAGCAAGAAGGATGGCATAGAATTGGAATTCGCCCAAAGAGAATTACAAACCTCGGTGAGCAATTATATACTGATGAGCTTGAAGTTTAGATATTACAAAAATGTATGTCACTCATCACTCAAGTTTTCTTCACATTTTTTTTTCGGACTCTGTCAAATTCCGACTATTGCCATTTGCCTCTTGTCCTGTTCAAACGAAAGCTGTCGTCAAAAACTGGCAGAGATTAAAGTAAGTGACTTGACCTCAGCTGACCGTTTTAGAAATAAAAGACCGAGTTGTAACTATCGCTGATGCAATAGCTGAGACCGTCCCGTGAGACAGGCTATTTTTCATCAGCATTCGGCATCCACTGTCCATGGCAGACCCGTCTTTTCTTGTGACGGCCCCTCTCCACTCACCGTTACCGTAACTATTATTGTTATTGTTATTGTTACTAACCGAATCAGCCTCTTTCGCGCGAGCGGTCGTTTCAGGTAATGGCAAGGCGGTTAGCGTACTAACGTTATTTCCAGCTTTCTTGTGGGATCCGACTAGTCTGGGATGGATTCAGGCTTTACCTAGATGTTCCAGTCGAATAGCGTCCTAATAACGGATAGTGCTTCTACAAAGTTAATGCAAAACGACGGTATTACCAAAAAAAAACTTCTACCCGCTTAGACGAGCCGGACTAAAAGCTATGACACATCCATCAAAACATAACGACACGCCTCGCTTTTTATTAGCATAAAAATGGAAAAACTGACCAGATTCAGTTGTAAATTTGATAATGCATTTCAATTCAACTAAAGTGATACACTTTTAGCGAAAAACGTGCAGCGCTCACCGCGTATAAATTAAAGCTGCTGAACATCCAGCAACACAGCAGCGGGTAAAAAAAATGTTGGACTACATACGCTGGCAAACTGTATCAATAGTCTTGCTCTGCCTGGCTGGTAGTCACGGCAGCTAGACGGCGGTTCTAACTGGGACTAGTTGAGGGGCACGGCTCCGCCGCCGCCCTGCAGATGGTCGTAGTAGTCTCCCCTGCCGTCCATGGAGCGTTTGCAGGCGTACAGCAGACCACCGATCAGGACTATGCCAACAACCACGCCAACCAGAATCATGGCCTGTGAATGGTGAATGCACACAGGTCAATGGCAAATGGTTTGGCGCTGGTATTTCGATAACATGCGCATATCAGTCTATGTGGGCTGAAAGTGTTTGTTGGATAACATATCTGTCGAGCCATGCCATTATTAGAATTGAAGGGGAAATATACAATTTAATATTTTGAACGATACTTTTCAGTGCCCCACACTTGTCGTTTCTGTTACTTGCTCTTCCCTTTGATTAGCTGAAAATGTGAATTATTACGATCTCCTAACCAGATGGTCTACCTTCATAAGCGTACTTTGCTATCCTGCCAAAGTGGTGAACAACGGGAAGCGTTTCTTTTAGTAAGTGTAAATCAGTAAGTCTACAAGCAAACATCGCTCTATGATTCTTGAGATTCTACCTATTGAATGGGGAAAGGTTTCTGTCCGGCATTCTGTTCCTTTGGCTCATGACAAGAAACGTCAATATCTAATGTATTGCTCGTTTTCAGAGCACAACCTCTGAATCACCTGTGTCTGTATTTTGAAGCATGAAATGGAAATGGCCAGAGTAGTTGGGCCGCTTAACGAGTCCGTCTTAGTTAGCCGTTATGGTCACGGAAAAAAGCCAGCGATCAACTCACCTCGGTTGTCCGGCTGATGTGGGTCGCCTTGGATGCTGCTGGGGCCACAGTCGATCCAGAATGAGTCATTTTCAGTTGGAGCTTGTGGGCATCCTCGAGTGTGATGTTGTGCATTTTCCCAGCAGTCACATTGGATGATGCCACGCGAGCCGCTTGCACTTTATCTAAAAGAGCTTCCATCGATTTCTTGTACTGATCTGTATTGAGCACTGGGATAGGGATGATGTCGTGAACCACACGGATTCCAATACCAAGAAGATTAATTCTCAGCATATAGTATTTCTGTTCCGCTGTGAGGTAGTGCTTGACATTATACGGCGTTGTTGTTTCAATCTCTTCTTCTGAAGATGTAACATTTGATGTCTCGGTAAGATTTTTGAGCATGTCCTTCAGTTCATCCAACGTTGCCTCTGCAGTTTTGTGTGGGGATGCTTTTTCTTAACGTGGTGGTCTGTTGGCTCCTCAGATTCGACTTCATTTGATTCTTCGATTACATGTTCATCCGCAGCAGCTTCAGCTTCAGCTATTTCTTCATCGCTTTTTGTGTCTAGTTCTGGTAATGACTCTTTTGAAAGCAGCACACTTTTTGCCGCTAACGCGGGGATAATATATGTAATATAGCATGTAAGCAAAATGTATTCGAATTTCATATTAGCTAAATAACTTTGTTGACATAAAGGAACAAACGCAATAAAAAATAACAACAAAAAAAAAACTCAAAGAAACCACGGTTCGAAATTTCTATGTCAAGGACGACTCCAAAGCACAGCGTTTAATTTTATAATGTTTCTCATGATTACTTCCACGTGACAAAAACAGGGATGGTCTTTGTTCTGTTTCTTTTGGAGAAAATGAATAAGGCCATGCATATCTTGAACATGAAACCCGGGGAACCCGAGGGAAGCCTGCCAGAAGTCGCCGGAGCTGAAAAATTTCCAATTCTTTCCGGAACCGGAGCTGGGGTCAGGTGCGTTTTAAAACGTTTGAAATTTTAACCAAAGCATTTAATTTAACCTGCACCTTCCTGTGCCTCTTTGAACGGGTGTCACACAAAACATCGAAACGCAACATATCGAGTCGCAAAAACCGAACGTAAATTATCGAATTCGCAAAATATCTCAACCACACAATGGCAGAAGCAAAGGATTGAACAGACCTATAGGATGAGTCGATGACCCAAAAAAACGGGCCCCAACTTTCGATGCTGTCATTCTGATTTCTGGGGAAAGGAATAAGGAGATACCTATATTCTTCGTACCTATTCCAGAACTGGAATACCGCGTAAATATAGAAAAGTGTAACCATGGAATTTGGGCCAGCAAACCTGCGAACGGCGAATGCCTACATGCACGTGGTTACATATTGTGATCGGAGAATATTGTCGATAAATCTAAAATGTCCTTTGTTTAATTGCTGCGCGTTTATTCCGAAGGAATTCCGGACTGAAGCCAGAATTACATCCTCAGCTGGTTGCCAGTTGCATGATGGTTTTCGATATGGGCTGACGACATTTCAAGATGGCTGAAAGTGAAACCTGTTGCCGAGCTGAAGGCACGTCGCCGTCGGCACGCTCGGCTGGATCCAGTCGGTGCCCGAGGAGCGTGCGGCGGTGGCACAGATTCCGCGTACCCCGGCGGCTCGCGGTGCTCGGAAGTTTGTGGCCAGTCGCGCGGGGAAATGCAGGCCCGTCTCCGCCGGCCGTCTCCGGACATTCCAGCGGCGTTTCGTGACGGCCCGGCCGTGAGGCGGCGCTCCGTGACGGCCGCGACATCCGTGACGAACCGGCGGCCCGGCCCGGACCGGCGGCCGCTTCCGGGGGCCGGCTGCTCGGCGCCCTCTTCGACAAAGGGTTAATGATGTCCACTGTGATTAATGCAGCCGGCTCTTTGTCCGGGCTAATGGCCGGGGCCGGCGGCCGGACGGCGGAGGGGGCGGGCCGGCCGGCGGTGGCAGCGCGCCGGCTCTGAGCAAAGGTCCATCTCTCGGCGCTCAGAGGCGGCCGGCGCTCGCGCGTGTCTGTCTCTGCCGACCAAGTTCGATCGGCTGCAATCTGTCGCCGATCACTGCCGCTGTCAGGCGGAGGTTGACGGCGACATCCTGTCGACCAATGAGCGTCCGGCAGCCGGCCGACCGGCAGCCAATGGGCGGCTCGACTGCGGCGCCGGCCGCGGCGACGATGGCCCCGCGCCGCGCCGCCAGTGGTGTCAGCAGCTCGCTGTGGGTGGGGGTACGCTCGGCGGTCGGCGGTGACCCGGTGATGGTGCGCGGTGACCGGTGACGGCGACAGGTGACCGCTCCGGTGACAGTGCAGCGGTGTAACGAGTGGGTTGCGCAGCGATCATGCGGCGCGGCGCGCGGGCGCACCTCGACCAGCAGCACGGCGCGCCGGCCGGACTCTGAACAATGCACCTGCTGGGCACACTGCTGTGCCTCACCGTCGTCTGGGAAGCGACCGGCGCCATATCGTGGCTGTAAGTCGGCCAGGGAACCCACTGGGACAGGGAGAAATAACTTTCAACACCCTCCCAGTCAGTCCCCCACATCGGCGCACCCCACCGTGTACCTGCTGAGCTGCTGGCTTTAGGATGCTACACGAGGGCACCTAGCTTTCACAGCCCTCCCCATTACACTGCCACCCGTATACAACAGTCCAGTGTAGCCAAGCTCTATATGTCCGCACTGTGGCGCCCTCCATCCCAGCAGGAGGTCATCCACATTACACAGGCCGGCCGTGGAGCGCCGGGGCCGATTTTCCCGACTGGGGCGGTCACTGAGAGCCCCAAATCGGCGGCCACGGCGGACCGGCGTGTGCCTCACTCATGGCTCTACACCACACATCGTTTCAGAGGAGTTAGTGGTTGAAGGCGTCAAATTTATATCGCAGAGCTAAGCTCACCACTCACCAGTCTAGCCTCGCAAATATAACATTTTACTTACAGATTTTCATTAGACTTAACTATAGGGGTACCTTTTCAAATGTTTTAGAATCTTAGAAAATATCATCGGTTTTTATTTCATGACCTGCCTGAGAGTGGTGAGTGATCCAAATAAACACAAGACAAGCAGTGGTCCTGATGTATGACCCGCTTTATGTTTTGTAAAATATAATTCTTGCACTCTTCGAAATACCAATTCAAAATTCGTCTTTTATAATAGACCTTTATGAGTGCAGAAATATGTTCGATGTTCATCCAAAGAACCATGTTCAACGTCCTCTGGCAACATTATATATTGATATCCGAGAAGTAATTCAGCAGCCCTTCACTATTCAGTTTTATGTATAGGATGTAGGCGAGGAGGAGACTATGCTAAATGCTTATGGTGATGAAATGGACCTGTTCATGCTTGAATGCATTGTACATCAAGTGAAGTAGCAATTACCTTCAAGGCTTCTCGGAGCTTTATTGAAACGAGTAATAAATGAGTGAACTTTTAAAATCAGTGACGAAGTAAACAAAACTTTGGTCAACTATATGTAGGTATATGCCTATAAATTCATGAACGTTGAGCAAGGAGTATAATCTAACCAAATTAGTAAAGCTTCTTGCTTTAAATGGTTAATTTCTTGAGATAAGTCTGCTGCAAAAGTCTAGCTCTGATGTACTCGTATAATTAAATGTCAAGGAACAGCTTATCATTCAAACATACTTATTACTTATGTACATACCTATATACATCAGTTTGAGCAGAGTAGACTTAATACCCTCTGTGTATGTTATACTGCATTTGTAACTGTCGTAGCACGTTTTGCGAAGCTATGTTCTTCTTTGAGACGGTCTATTATTTTATTCGTGGATGTAGAGCTCTGGGGAAAATATTTGAAAAAATACGTGCTCTCGCATAACATCATATCATATCCTATCCTATGTTTACAGCAAAAACGAGCAAAAACGCCACTGTAATTTGTAAATATCGAGGCTTTCTATCACCTCCGATACCATCTATTGTAATTGACGTGCCTACATAATGAAACATCACGTTGAGCTCGTGACTGGTTAAATTACTCATCAATTAAAGCAGCCTGAGTAATGCGGATCATTATCATACCGGGGCCAGATCAGGACGATAGCAAAATGCCTCGTTCAGCAGCTTATGGTAAGCAAAGAATGCCATCAGAGATTGATTGAGTGGTTCTAGAACGGTCTCTTCTCGTTCCTTCGCAAGTGACCTAAAGGCATCATCAGGATGAGAGCATATCTTATCCCAAGAAATCGGCAAAAACTAGTTTTCTCCATTTTCGCTTGACGTATCTAAAGGCTGGATAAGTTTGTCGGTGGGTGTTTTTATATCAACTGCCCAGGGCTGGATGTTTTTTCAGTGTCTGCTGAAGCGTGCCTTTCACCGCCTGTCCGGCACGGCTGCCGAAATAACTGACGGGAGACGTGCGATATGATGGGACCCACTCGGGGGCTGAAAGGCAAAGAGCTACACAGGGCGGGACAGGCATCGGCGACGTTCCACCGATAAAGGCCTGGGTCCATAACTTAAGCGTTGAAGACGGGTGACTTTACGGTGAAAACTGACACTTCACCATAATCCTGAGACAGGCAGCTCGGATTTCTGTGCCCTTACCTAGGCGACCGTAACCTCTCAACCAAACTGCCCGTCTGCCCAGCGTATATACGAGTACGCACGGTACGCGTGCGACTCCATCCGCCTCCCTCCCCTGAACTCCAGCTCAGATCAGCGTGAAACGACCCCCGGCCGGCCGTCCAGGTAAAACAAATGACTGTTCTGTCCGCCCCCCGGGTGGCGGCCCGTGTCCCGCCACCCCTCAGTACTCCGGGGGCGCCTCACCCGCCGGGGCGCCTCACTCACAGGGGCGCCGGGCGCCGCCCGACTCCCGGAAACGGGCGCCGTCCAGCCGCGCACAACGGTCGGCTGGAGCCGACAATAACCCGGCCCGTTCCCCTTCTGTGCCGTTTAATGGGCCTGTTTTATTTTTTGGTGTGCGCCGCTCGCTGAACCGTGCTTTAGGCATAATGGGGCAGTATTAAAACACGCCAATATTGCCTCTTTAATGTCTGTTTGTTACAATAGATCTTCGGAAATGGGACAAGGCTATCAATGGTATCCCTTGAGCGCCCCATGAGATCTCACCAATCTTGATCCTGACTGAAGATTGACGGCGTCTTACCAATGTCTCACACACGAGGAAGCATATCTGACCTGACCCTATGTAGTCTAATCCACATCTTTGCGCATGTTTCAGAGCGTTTAAGCACGTTGAGCCAGAGACGTGGAACTCGACCCGGCTGTGTCACCTGTCGCGGAAGCACCACGGCTTCGTGAACCGCCAGGTGAAGTTGTGTCGCAAGTACCGCGATGTCATGCGCCACGTGCACACGGCCAGCCACCAGAGCGCCGCCACGTGCCAGGCGATATTCGCCAAACACCGCTGGAACTGCAGCAGCATCAACCTGGCGCCCAGCTACCTGCGAGATTTGACGGCAGGTGAGAAGGGAGCTGGGAGACCGCTGGGAGTTTGAGCAATGACGTGATGGTGTTTTGGATATTTATACTGGACCATATAAAAGTGATTGAGCTGATGTGTTTAAAACATTATTCGCACGCAGAGCTATATAGATGGGAATATCGAATATCATGAAACTTATTGATCTTTTATTGCATGGCCCTTGAACTTACAAGGAATATGCCAGTCATTATTCGAAAACTTTGGAATCTCCATTATCGTGCATTCCGGTACGGACGTGGTATTTCAGTTCATCATGCTATCACATTAACATATTCAACTTTATAGCATGTTTTCTTTCCTCTTTACATCGAAAAGTGGAACTGAAAGACCAGGAAAGGCCAGAACGCCAACAAAATTCACCGTGATTCCTCATTTCGTCAACAGAACTTCATGCTCGTGGTGAGAAGCGTTTGGGCTGCTTGCATCACATTCCACCTTTCTTGAATTAAGTCGTGCAAACCGCATCACTCGGCACTGTCCATGCGGTGTTCTGGACCCGAACCCGACACGGGAACTGACTGGCGACTGTGTCTGTTTACAGGGACGCGTGAGCAGGCGTTTGTGTACGCGCACAGTGCCGCCGCTCTGATGCACTCTGTGGCGCGCGGCTGCAGCGCCGGCACCATATTCTACTGCGGCTGTGGGCGGACGCCGCGACGCGCGCCCGACGGAGACTTTAAGTGGGGGGTGTGGAGACAACACCAAATTCGGCCGGCGCTTCGCCAGGAAGTTTGCCGACTCGGCCGATCGGAGAAAATCAAAACGAAGGACGCCTGAAGAGAGGCTCCGAGCCAAAGTGAATCTGCATAATAACCGAGCGGGCAGTAAGGTGAGTTCCATTTCAAGCTGGAGCGGGTCCGGGGAGCCATATGTAGCTCAGGAGCTCTGACTCACAGTGCGTGATGTCTGGCCAGCAGTTCCATAGCTCCCTATCTTGATCCCGTTGAGGTGATGCACCGTAGGGATATTTCCGATCTAGCCTGTCTTAAGTCCCAGAACCGACTTTTCATTTCAATCATTCTTTCGACTTCATTTAGCGTAAAATTGTCTGAATTTTCACGTTATGTATCTCATTCTACCTAAAATAATATTTTTGAGCACAAAAAATGAGCCCAAAGTCAGGCCTTGCTTACCTAACACGCCGGGTGAAATTGAATGCTAAAAACTAGTACTCGTTTATGGGGCTGATAACTCGAAAACAATCATTTCCAGCATTATAAATCGCATATGGTCAAAAAACTACATCGTTTCGGATTATGCAGAGGCATTTCAATAACATATTTATCAAATTTTGAGACTCACACCGCCAAGTTTAAAAATGCTGTAAACGGGATTTAGCTCAGCAGTACGATTTGGAAAAACATAGAAATCAACAACTTTCGACAAAAGTTGACACTTTAATTCTTATACCATTCGATTTGTCGCAGAATTCTGGTTCGGGAACATATTCAAACTTTTGCTACTTTTTGCTCCTCTCGGAGTAAAGCGGTCTATAGTATCGAGAACGGTACTACGGCGGCGCCCGGCTCAGAGCGATGAGGAGCATGCAGGCTACCGCGCGTTTGACCCCTGACCTGACCTTTCATGACGTCACATATTTGACGTCATACCGTTCAGCCAATGAACGACGGCACTTACTCTTGAAATGCATCCTATAGGATTACTCCTCCACCTGATATGACTGAACAACTGAATTTCGTCTGAATGCCAGCCCGACGAATATTGATAAGGGTGATATGCAAAGGTGGATATCAACTGCTCGAAATTGTTAATCGGAAATGACTCATCCATTTTGGCTGGCATATCAGCTATTGATTTATTACCAATACGTGCTTATTTTATATTTTAATTAACGGTGTTGCTTATAGCCGTAAGATAACAGTTCATCTTGTTGAAATTTTCTGTCACAGTAAATCGATAACGCGGTTTTGCGACGATCTTTATGCCTGATTTAATGTGCTTACCCTTTCCATCTTTCCATTTTTTTCGTGGCAGACGGTTGTTGAAATATTGATCAGTACTGAATTACTGATATGTTAGCTGCATTACCTAAATGGTCTGGATTAACGACGGTGTGAATCAGGGCCTTGTTTCGCCGGTGATAGCAGCACGCTGCTTTACACGTGTCAAATTGGGTTTCCATGGAAACATCAACAGGCCCATTGCTCCAACACTACCACAAGTGTGACGTCAGCTCGCGCAATTTGATAGCAGCGTGGTAGCAGCATGCCGTGAAACACCGCCCAGGTAGGTATTCAGAACACTCGGAGGATGTGCTCATCTTTACAGCCGTAGAGAGATTACTTGTGATTACGGAGCGAGCGAAGCGAGCGGAGTCTTACGTAGAATAACGGAAATTTCTGAGTATGAGCGGCCGGCCGGCCGGCCGGCCGGCCGTGGTCACGCTTTTGCGAGGCTTATATCTCAGCAACCACTTGACCGATTTACATGCGGTAATTTTTGTGGGGTAGCTTCATTCCTTCTACCAAGTATTGGACTATTCCCGATGCCTGTGGGTGACCCCTTATGCACGTGCCACGTGCAAAACGAAGAGGTGTCACTTTTGTAATTGTTGCAATATCTCGGTAACTACTTGGCCGATTGCGCTGAAAGTTGGCATGTAGGTAGGCACCCACTAGGCACTGCATATCCATGTGCCAGAGTTGGGGTGCTGCTGCACGTGCGCACGTGCAGGGGTCGTTTCCAGATCTCGAGAACGGCTGGACCGATGGCGCTCAAATTTGGTACATGGTTAGGGACCGGTTAGTAGGGTGCCGTGCAAAAGTCAGTTGGGACCCATTTTGCACGTGCGCACGTGCAGGGTGCCGCTTCCAGATCTCGAGAACGGCTGGGCCGATTGTGCTCAAATTTGGCACATCGCTAGAGACCGGTTAGTAGGTGCCGTGCACAAGTCAGCTGGAGGTACCCCTTCGAAATTTCGCACGTGCAAGGCTCACCCTCTCGCTCGCTCCGTTAGTCGCCCCAAAAGGCGCTATACTGGTACGTAGAATAACGGAAATTTCTGAGTATGAGCGGCCGGCCGGCCGGCCGGCCGGCCGTGGTCACGCTTTTGCGAGGCTTATATCTCAGCAACCACTTGACCGATTTACATGCGGTAATTTTTGTGGGGTAGCTTCATTCCTTCTACCAAGTATTGGACTATTCCCGATGCATGTGGGTGACCCCTTATGCACGTGCCACGTGCAAAACGAAGAGGTGTCACTTTTGTAATTGTTGCAATATCTCGGTAACTACTTGGCCGATTGCGCTGAAAGTTGGCATGTAGGTAGACACCCACTAGGCACTGCATATCCATGTGCCAGAGTTGGGGTGCTGCTGCACGTGCGCACGTGCAGGGTCGTTTCCAGATCTCGAGAACGGCTGGACCGATGGCGCTCAAATTTGGTACATGGTTAGGGACCGGTTAGTAGGGTGCCGTGCAAAAGTCAGTTGGGACCCATTTTGCACGTGCGCACGTGCAGGGTGCCGCTTCCAGATCTCGAGAACGGCTGGGCCGATTGTGCTCAAATTGGCACATCGCTAGAGACCGGTTAGTAGGGTGCCGTGCACAAGTCAACTGGAGGTACCCCCTCGAAATTTCGCACGTGCAAGGCTCACCCTCTCGCTCGCTCCGTTAGTCGCCCCAAAGGCGCTATACTGGTGTTAGCATGGACTGTAATAGTACGTTCTAGGCTTGTTTTAAAACTCAAAATGCGT
>NW_024881986.1:0-95000 GCF_019059575.1 Amphibalanus amphitrite
GTATCATGTGATAACATATACAGTTATTGTGCATCCTTTTTGACACGTTTTTGCTATAAGGCGATCCAGGCGTCCAAAAAGGGGGGTTATGTTTTACTCCCAACATAGGTGCCCTGACACCGCCTATGCATGACCATACAATTTTAGTCGGTTCTCTCATAAGAAAATTGTAACATAACAAGACCTTACCACCCTTTTTAGAAACAGTACCAAAAAACCTTATTACTATACTTTTGGTACCCCCAATCTCAATGATCTGTATCCGCCTATGATTTTTGAAAATGCATATTTTTAGGATCCATGTGAATTCTGGTCATTCTCTATCGATCGGCAAAGTTGCGTTGAAATTGGTTCAGAAACCTGGCCGTGATAAACAGTCTAAAATGTATCTGCAATTTGCCCGTTTTTACCCCCTACCCCCCCCCCCCTATTGACATTTTTTAATTTTTGTTTTTAGAAATGTAGATCACGTTGAGCGAAATCGAATGCCGTTTGAATTTTGAAAATCGGCCCGTTAGATCTCGAGATATCAAGGGGGGGTCGTAAACAGCCCCCCCCCCCCGCCACTAATAGGGGGTAGCCAGGAGCCTGCCACTAATAGGGTTAAAATTAAACCAACAAAAATGTTTCTAAAGAACTAGAATACAATGAAAACAAATGAGTAATGCAAATATGTTAATGACAATAAGACTAGGGAGACAAGTGAACCTTTTTACGCCCAATTTACTCTGCAGTGCATGCATTTCAGTATAAGTGCAGGCTATTTCGACAGTACGGCATAGTGCATTCCTATATTGAGTCGCGGCACGATATTCGTCATAGTGCAGCCCATTTCGCCCTAGTGCAGTTAAAAGTGGC
The DNA here is from genome assembly GCF_019059575.1 of Amphibalanus amphitrite. Classification (NCBI taxonomy): domain Eukaryota; kingdom Metazoa; phylum Arthropoda; class Thecostraca; order Balanomorpha; family Balanidae; genus Amphibalanus; species Amphibalanus amphitrite. The sequence goes on from NW_024881986.1 coordinate 859, forward strand.
CCTAATTCAGGCATATTAGACATAAAGCACATTATTCGTCAGGTCATTATTCGTCGGGTGCTTTCCTGTGTGGCGTCAGGAACATTTCTTTTGGTTTTGTTCAATTAAATTTCCCAGTGTATTTAAAGGTGATAACAAAAATTATATAGCATTCCCAATCTTTTTGAGGCAGCAACGAAGTTATGCAGCCAATTCAGAAGCCCTGAATGCCACGTGACCGCCACGTGACCGTGTCACCGAGTTCTTAAAGCGAGACTAATGATAAGCTTATTCCTGAGAGCTGAAGTTACATTTGAGCAGCTCTGTGACAAAGTTTCACGTTACTCTTGTGGCGGATCCAGGGGAGGGCAAATAGGGCAATTGCCCCTCCCAAACGGCATAATTCTAACATTGCGCCTATGTACGGTGCATGGAAAGAACCAATACATTGTCATGGTTTGCCCCTCCCAAAACTCTGAGCTGGATCCGTCAGTGTCTCTTAGTCTTGGCACACAGATAGGGGAGTTCCAAAATATTTTCCCAATCTAGCAGCGAATTCACTTGAACATCGCCTAAATTGCTTTGCAGGATGCCGAATAGCACACCACATGACAAAACCGTGCAGTATGACGAAATTGACCCACAGTCCGCTAAATTTGAACGCACTCTCTTGTAAACTGATAATTGATTGCTCTGTTTTTGAAACGTGCGCACTACGTTATTAATATCATGCACTCGGCCGAACTAGCGGTGCACAATGCCGAACTGTCGAAATCGGTTGCACTATTACTGAACTGTGTGCACTATTTCTATATTTGGCCGTAAAAAGGTGTACACGAGAGTTGTATTGATGAGCTGACTCATAGTGTCAGACAGTCAGACTAATGCTGTTCCCTGTAGGCAGTGTTGATGGGCGATTAAATCCCTCTCTACAGGTTCGGGGAAGGTTCTGACACCAGGGATTATCGCAAGATGCCCGTCGGAGGGACTGCTGGTCGGTGTACAGCTGGCAACGGACACACTCCTGGACCAGCTGGCTGCTCTGGCGACTCACACAGTCACAGGGCTAGTCATTTATGGTGAGAAGAAACATCGCGAGTAGAGCATCCTTGACGGGATATCGTGACTGGAGAGGTTAATCGGATACCGACTTTTTGGTATACCGATACCAAACATATACCAACTTGGTATTTGGTATTTCAATCCTAATGTTGTTTTTTTTTTGTATTTTGTTGGTATTATGGAACCTTACTAATGTAGGTATAAGAGGCTGCGAATTTGGCAAAAAGTTGTAATTTTCCTGGTATTCCCTAGTTGGCTCCGTTTCAGTATGTTCCTATGGTTTTGATTGGTATTTAGTTTGGTATCGGTACCCTGATTTTCTGTAATTGACATCACTAGTATTTCCCATGGTTTGGTTGGTATTTGGTTTGGTATCGGTATCCTGATTTTTTTTTTGTTATTGACATCACTAGTATTTCCCATGGTTTCGGTTGGTATTTGGTTTGGTATCGGTATCCTGATTTTCTGTAATTGACATCACTAATCGTGACCACTGACCAGTGGCCATGACATATGTAGGGAAGACGTGGCTGAGTTGGCTCTCATGTTCCACTTAGTCTTGCACCGAATGACCAAACGTAGCGCCTATTGTTAAGCACCTACCGTATACTGAACATGCGATTATACCTACATATGTGGGGCTGCTTATGTGCCTCATTTTCGAGATCGACGGGCTGGATTGTGCTCGACGCTGCTACGGTGCTGTGGACCGGTTAGAAGGATGAAGGATGCCATATAAAGCAGCTGGATCTTACTGCCATATAAAGCAGCTGGATCTTACTATTGAGCTTTCCCACCATTCGTTTATTGCTCTCGCTCGTTCGTTTGCCAAAAAGGCGTCCTACTGGTTTGTTCGAACTTCGAAGTACATATATCTTGCTGTGAATATTATTGATCTTCAGTTCCAGCCATTCCAGTTGGTGTGTCTGTATTTATGTTTTACAGGCTCACGATCCGTGACAGCGGAAGCGACGGGACGCCTCCTGACTGCCCTCACCGGCTTGAAGGACGCCACTGTTTTCGGATCCGGCGTCATTTGCGACACTGTGCTGTCCGCCCTTCACGGCTGCTGCCAGCTAGATACGGTGCAGCTTAATGACACCCGGCCCCTCACGGACATCCCTGCCCTGACCCAGTCAGAAGTGGCAGCGGTCAGCAGGTCAGTCGGCAGGGGCGCAGCCAGGGGGCACACTGGGCTTTAGCCCCTCCCAAATCTAGCAGGCGCCCTCATCCGATGGCGCCTTCCACGATCATTTCGTGGCGCCGAAGGCGCCTTTCTAATGTCCAGCACTCTAGGCGCCCTCGACGGTAAGCCATTGCGGTACACCATGCGGCACTGGCGCCCAGGTTTGCAATTTTATATCTCTTTGTGGGTGAAGATGCACCCACAATCCTGAACTGCCGGATATCCAACCCAAATCTCCTGACCATCTAGCGCCCTCCTCGATCTTTAGTGCCCTTCTGTCTGTTCGGCGCCCTTCTGATCTGTCCGCGCCCTTCTCGCCATTCAGCGCTCTTATGGCCTATCGGCGCCCTTTTCACATTCGGCGGCCGGCGCCCTCTGGGCTGACCAGTCGGCGCCTTCATGGTCCTTACCACACATCATCCTCCTGATCTGTATGCGCCCTCCACACTTGCCGGCGCCCTCCTGACCTGTCAGCGCCCTCCTTATCGTATTATAGCGCCCTCCTCACCGTACAGCGCCCTCCTGACCTGTCGCCGTCCTCCTCACTGTATAGCGGCCTCCCAACCATACAACGCCCTCCAAACCGGCGCCCTCTGCGTTTAGCGCCATCCTGACAAGTCGGTGCCCTTTTCACCGTAGATGGCCCTCCTGAGCTGTCGGCGCCCTCCTGACCGTGCATCGCCTTCCTCACCTGTCCGCGCCCTCCTCTTTAAGCAGTGCCCTCCTGACTTGTCAGCGCACTCTTCACTCGTATAGTGCCCTCCTCATCGTATAGCATCATCCTCACCATACGGTGCCCTCCTGACCTGCCGGAGCTCTCCCCACCATACAGCGCCCTGCTGACTTGTCAGCGCCCTCTTCACGTAGCGCCCTCCAGATCTGTCGCAGCCCTCATCACCGTGCAGTGCCCTCCTCACCTGTCGGCGCCCTCCTCGCCTGTCGGCGACATCTTCGCGTTTAGCGCCCTCTTGACCAGTCGCGGCGCCCTCCGCAATGTATAGCGCCCTCATCACCATACAGCGCATCGTCCTCCTGACCTGTCAGCGACCTTTTCACCTTAAAGCGCCATCCTGACAGGCGCCCTCCTCACATTATGTCCAGTGCCCTCATCACCGATTATCGTTCTTCTCACCATACACTCCGGACCTGTCAGCGCCCTCTTCACGTTACCTATTTTGGTTACTGACCGTGGTAAGTTCTGATCATTGTGTGATGCGTTTAGTTGTCTATTATGGTTTTCCAATTCCATGATCCGTCACATTTTGTGAATTGCCCTAGAAGCTTGAGCTTGAGAGAAGGTGAGCTTGAGAGCAAACCAAGTTCAGTTTAAACTCATTTTGTTTAATGAGGTTAGTTTCGTTACATTACACTCGTTACATTACATTCCTTACATTTTCGTTCTTACACTCTTTCAAATAAAGTATATATTTGTACAGCATTAGTTTTGATAATTATCGAGGAAAAAAGGGTCATGTTTTTACATTTTCTACTATTCATTTTGCTTAACCCGGCAGGTGGTGGGCCTCCCGGCCACCTTCCGCGCGGTGGGGGGGGGCATTTTTTGCCCCTTCCCCGTATCTCCGAAACTACTAGACGGATCCGGAAAATTCAAGCGGCGTTCGATAGCCCTATCAAATTTTTCGAAGGAAACCAAATTTCATTGACTTCGGGGTCACCGATGACGTCACAGATCAGGTCAAAGATGAAATGTTTCACCGTTCACGGGTCTTCTAGGGAAAGCGCTATAACACCGAGTAAAATGCATTTTGTCGAAAATCAGCGATAGGGCGTCAGTTGTCTAGTACATATGTTGCTATTAGAGGTCACTGGTCATACCAGGTCAAGTCACAGGTCAGGTCACCAAGGGTCACCACATGAACCCAACTTTAGTAAAGTTGTGCGATGCATGTTTCATGGCCAATTTTTTCATTTAAAACTCAATGGTGCTGGTTATAAGACCATCAGGTACGGTTTAGGTCACTTTCTGGTGGAGGTCAGGTCAAGGTCAGGTAACAAAAGGTCAAATTTCGAAGTTGTTCGTTTTGCATAAAATGGGTATTGATTCGATGCAGCTCGTCACGGGGAGTCTAATGGTGTCCTTTGTTTTTCGCTACAAGGTCTAGAAGTACTAAAAATTGAGTTTGAAAATTTGACGTCATCAATTTTGAGCAGTTTTTTCGCTATAACTTGGCCAAAAAAAGAGGTATAGATCTCAAATTTGGTATGTAGATAGAAGGCGGTAGGGGCTATCACATATATTCCGTTTTTTCGAAATTCAAAAAAAAAAACTTTGGGATTTTTCGGCTGTTATATTTAACAAAATCTACTTATTTGATTTTGGGGCTCAAAATCTAAAAATTTCAAAAATCAGAGATAACAGTTTTGTAGCCCTCTTGATTCTACACCTTTTATTCTGAAACATTTTTCTTTATCTCTAAAGCTGTAGGCCTGACAGCTCTTCCCGCGAAACCTTTTTTTGAGTCGATCGAAAATGGTAGAAATGACGTCACTCTGACATCATTTGCGGCCAACCCATCGTAGCCTTTGGAAAATTTTGGTCACAATGTGCAATAGCTATTCACGGGAGGGTACTGAAAGTTTGGTGACGATCGACGCAGCGGTTCTGGAGATATATCGAAAAAACTAAAGGGGGGCAAATAAATGCCCCCCTACCGCCTGGAAGGTTAAGGTTTTGTTTAAAATTTTGGCTTCGAATAATAACAAGTGTTGCCTTGCACGTAAAACATCCAGTTTTTTTTTACAACTAGTTATTTACAAATAGAAAAGCGTTAGGGAACCAATATTTAAATCGACTGAAGCGCCAACTAGAAAGAGAACAATTTCCGGAAAATAAAGGCAGGACAACGTTTCCATCGCCTTAATTTGGAGCTCACTACATGTAGTTCGACAAATATCCATCGAAGTTTGCCGGTCGGGCCAGTGCCACTGGCCCGACCGGCAAACTATTCACTCATCTTATTCACTCTCATTCATCTCATTCAAGCACTATCGTCCTTTTTGGGTCGGCCGTAAGCCGTAAGACGCTTAATACCAGAATTTGAGACCTGAATTTGAGCCGAAGGACGGAGGAACTAAGCCATGGGGTCGAAAAATACACCAGTAATGCAGATATTCGCGGCTCGTTTGTTTGCCTGCAAGACTGCCGCGCCTTGCTTCCGTTCGAAATACGTAAAATGTAAAGGCAGTTTTCATCTGGAATACCTAGAATAAACCGTGGTTGAGCGAAATAAGGTCGCATGACCATGTAAGGGAAAAACGAGTGTGCATTTTGTCGTCCGAAATTGGCGCCCTCCTGACCCGAAATTGGCGCCCTCTTGAGCCAAAATTGGCGCCCTCACCAATTCTAGCCCCCTCCAAAAAAAAATTCCTGGCTGCGCCCCTGTCAGTCGGCCGGACGGCGCCGGCGGGTATTTTATGCATATCTGGATAGACCACAATAACCCCAGAGAGAGCGCATCCTGTGGAGGTATAGGTACAAGTAATACGGGCACATGGACACTGGAAATGGAAACAAACTCGTTACAGAAGAATAAGCATCCACAAGCAGACTTTTTGACTCAGGTGTATTGTATTGACAATCGCCGACACTCCACAAGCACAGTAGTGGCTGTTCCGTGTCGTAAGTCACGAAGCAAAAACAATGCCATACGTAGGTAGATGGGTAGATGGGTCTAGTTCGATGACAGCCGGTGGAAGTTTGTGTACTGTCTCGCAGTACCTATATTTAACATAAGCAATGAACAGCGATACAAAATAATAACGTAAGCGCAGCTCCGCGCGGCTCAAGCGTCAGCGGGCGACTCCCGCTCCGCGAGCCGGTCGTACACGGGTCATGTCACCACCAGGCGGCAGCACTGGTCCTGTGACCCGGCCTCACGTGACATTACGACACCACAGTTTGTTTAAAAGAGATGTTGCGCGATATAAAAAGGAGCGTTGCCCGGCTGCTGAGCGAGTAAAAGGAGGTCTAAAATGCCGGTCCTGTCGAGTGCTACGGTTACATCGTTGTTGGCGCGATACACCGAGTCACAAACAGAGATGAAATGTCGGCCGGCTCGTCATACACAATTGCCTTATGGGCCACAGCCATTGCTGATATCTCGTACATACGTCGAGGACAGAGCAGTCCAAGGTCCCCTCGCGCGCGAGACACGTGATCGTACTTTCTGAGGCCAGTGATCACCCTGGTAGCAAAGTTGGTCACGCTGAGCAGCCGTGAGTCGTTTTTTGCGGTACCACCGCCATATACAGAAATACAGTATCTCACGCGCGAGAGGACCAGACCGTCGACAACAGTTCGCAGTACACCCCGCGGGAGGAGATTCCTCAGATGGCGGACACCGATCAGGAGGCCAATACAACGACGGACCACGTCACCAACGTGTGCGTCCCAGCTAAGGTGGCGATAGAAGATCAAGCCCAAGTTTTTCACTGTCTGGCTCTCCTGAACGGTCTCCCCACCGACCCGTACGCTGACAGGGGATAGGTCACGTGGTTTTGCCGGGTACCAAGGACGATGATTTCAGTTTTGGATGCGTTGAGCTTTAGACCATGGGCATGGAACCATGTAGACAGGGTGCAAAGTGTGAGTTCCATGCGTTGGATAAGGGAAGGAAGGTTGCGTTTGGTGTCGGATATAAGGATTTGGGTGTCGTCAGCGTACTGGGTCACATGAGCGTCCGGCGCGTGCAGGCTGAGGTCGTTGGCGTATAAGGTGAACAGGAGAGGACCGAGGGCAGATCCCTGAAACACTCCCATGGCATTAGGGAGAGGATCTGAGACCACTCTGTCACCAGAGGGAGATGTAATTGAAACGGATTGGGTGTGACCGGAGAGATAGGAGGCGAACCAGGCTGGGTGAATGTTGTAGGTACTGCTGGAGCTTGGTAAGGAGCAGGTTGTGAGGGATGACGTCGAAACACTTGCTGAGGTTCAAGAGGCAAAGGAGTGAGAGGTGGCTACGGTCCATATTGGAGAAGATCCGGTTTGTGACTGTGAGCAGAGCGGTCTCGGTGGAGTGACGGGGGCGGAAACCATGCTGGGATGGGGATAGATGATTGTTGGACATGTAGGCGAGCAGCTGTTGCTGCACCACACGTTCGACAATCTTGGTAACGACAGGAACAATGGAAATAGGACGGTAGTTGGATATTTGGGTCGAGTCACCGGATTTGAAAATAGGATGAACCAGAGAGTGTTTCCAGGCATCAGGGATGTCACATGAGGTGAGTGAGAAATTAATGATATGGAGAAGGATAGGTCCGATGGCGTCAAAACTAAGGATAAGGATACGGATGCATATACCGTCAGTCCCACACGCACCGGAACGCTTCATGGAGAACATGACCTCCCGCAGGGCGCCCAGCGTCGTGCCCGACACCCGAAACCCGCACGCCCCCACACGCGGCAGACGGCACGGAATGTCCGGCGGCGGCCCGAGATCGGACAGGCCGGCCGCGACACGGGGTCCGACATTCACGAAGTAGGTGTTCATTTCGTTGGAAGTGGCCGCAGGAAGGCTCGGAGTGCTGCTTCGCTTGCCGGCGATGACTGGGCGGATAACATGGTAGAGGGAGCTGCTCACCCGCTCTCGCAGTTTCGCTTCAATGTCCGCACGACAGTCACGCCTGATAGCGGACCTGACTAGCCTGTCCAGGCCACGGAAAGCAGGCGACCTCCCTTCGCGACGCAGCACTCCCCGCCGCTGTGCCATTAGGTCCCGAGTGTGGCCGGTGTAACCGCCGGCGCATCGGGATTCCTGATCTTCGTAAGTCTTATCGGAGCATGTCTATCTATAACCGGTAGCAGAAGGTCGGTAAAATAAGACCACATATCTGCGACATTGACACATCTAAAAATTCCAGTCCAGTCCAAACGATTCAAATCATTTAACAAATCAAAGCGATTTACTTGTTTTAGCGACCTTGTTCTAATGCGAGAAACCGATCTACGACACTTTGGCACTGATATGGCTATGCGAACGTACACTGAAAATAAATTAACACTCGCGTGCCGGTGACACGAAAAAAAGCACCAATGAGAGGCGTTTTGGTAGGGTGTAACACAACTCAACTGTGTAACTGTGGGGTGTAACGCCGAAGAATGGTGCAATTACTCGGTGTTCAAAATCAACACCGACAATTAACACCAATGCCACCTCAGACGAACCGACGCTACGGATAAATAAAACCACCATTTGGTGTCAACACCCCGTGACAGAGACGTTATATCGCATACGCCACACAATGGTGTAGCTCCCAGTTCATTGATCTCTAAACGGTGTTACTAGCACCGTTACCATGGATCGGATATGGCCTTGGATTCAAGGTCAGCCGGCCGCCGGCCAGCGCGAGCGGCTGCGCGTGCACATGCGTAAATTCAAATGAACGGCGGCGTGTTGATTCGCGCTTCAGTTTGAGTCGAGTGATGCGGGGCTGTGTGGAGACTGGAGGTGGTGTGAGAATCAGGGCTGCGGAGTCGCAGTCGGAGTCGGAGTCGGTCGGAGTCGACAGTTGTGACCGGAGTCGGAGTCGGAGTCGGAGTCGCTTTTAGAAACCCGATCCGCAGTCGGAGTCGGAGTCACCGAAAATCTGTCGACTCCGCAGCCCTGCTAGGTCTGCGGAGTCGGAGTCGGGAGTTGGAGTCAGTCGGAGTCGACAATTCTGCCCGGAGTCGGAGTCGGAGTCGGAGCTGGTTTTTGAAAGCCGGAGTCGGAGTCGGAGTCGGAGTCGCCGAAAATCCATCGACTCCGCAGCCCTGTGTGAGATAAATAAGTGATAGATAAGTGTGATAAATAAGTGTGATAAATAAGTGTGATAAATAAGTGTGATAAATAAGTGTGAGATAAATGTCTGGTCTGGTATGTTGTCAGCAGAGTCCGGTGACCACCCGTGCACTTGAGAAAGCGCCACTCACAGTTGCCGCAATTTTTGTTAATAACATTTGTTTATTGCTCGTCTCGGACGTTACAAAATAAATTGTCTTTATTTAAGGAATGCTTTGCTTTGTATGGGGTCTAGGCAAGCCACAGTATACCCATATGGACTTGTCACATAGTTCACACAGACCCATGCACACGTATATATATATATATATATATATATATATATATATATATATATATATATATATATATATATATATATATATATATATATATTAATTCATCGAGCTGCAGCTACACCAAACACCGGTGTATCTCCTTCACAACACCGGAAGAGGGTGTACCCAATTGGCTACTAACACCACACATTGGTGTAAGGGTATTTGTTTTGTACCCGTAAAGAAGGTGCAAATTAATGGTGTAGCACCTTTTTATGGTGTAACGCGTCGTGTAGCACCACAAACTGGTGTACTTACAGTGATTTAACGCCATACGCCAGTGTATGTGCCTGGTGTTACACCAGGATTCAGTGTATGCTTACACCAAAGCTTGGTGTTGAAACTACACCGGTGCAGGTGCTCAAAAACGGTGGGGTGTAAACATTTCCTAAAAAGGTGTAAACACCAGGAGCGGGTGTGAATTTATTTTCAGTGTAGCAGTGAGGGCTAAAAGCGCATGGAAAAACACCCACGCGTTGGACAATGTCATCAGAGTTAGAAAAAACTACATCTAAAAGCGAACCTGATGCGAATGTGGGTTTTGAAGCGTATTGATACAAGTGAAAAGACTGAAACATGTCCCGCAGTCGGTCTCTACAAGCGTTTGGCTCCTTGTCTAAAAGATTACAATTAAGATCGCCCATGATGATGACATGTCCGACTCCGGTATGCTGCAGTATCGCCCGCTGATACTGGAGCTCCAGCTCGCCAAAGTCCGCCTGGAGCGCCGCGGCCGTTCTCCGCGGCGGCCGGTAGACGGCGGCGAGCGTGAAGTGCTGCCCGGTAGCCGGCTTCACCCGGAGCCACAGCGACTCCAGGTGGTTGTGTTGATGCGATGCAAACAGACAGACAGACGGACAAACGGACGGGCAGCTTCATTATCTGGACTGGACTGGTATTAATATAGATATGGACATATTATTGGATGGCATAAGGCTCTTAGTATCGTGTCAAACATTCGTAGCTGATTGCAGCACCAGACTGGGAACTTGAGATAGCCGGAGGCACATATGTTCTGTTATGAACGGCATTGGAACTACATGGTGTATCCGTGTCGAGTCGACCGCTGGTGCCAGTGTGTGACTGTGTCCCGTATACTGACCTGTTCTGTTTTGTTGTGATCTGTTGCAGGATGGCAGTAACCTGCAGGAAACTGAAGAACCTGCACCTAATCTCCTCAATCGAAAACCGCCAGGCCGTCCTGAACGCCCTGCACGAGACAGACCTGGGATGTGACAGTGGCCAGGCCCGTACCATCAAGCTCGTTGTCTCCAGTAAGTGACGGCGTCTCGACCACCCACACCAGCCGACACGGCGCCACCGGCCTCTCTGATACGCGCAGACACTGACGCACGTGACGTCACAATAGGTGACGTGTATCTCCGTTAGTGACGTCACAGTATCAGTATCAACCCACATGACGTCACTAGTCAGTGATACACACAAGTGTCATTGTGTTTGTTTCTGTATCTGTAGGCGACGTTACGTCATCAGTCTGAGTTGCCCCATGTGACATCACTAGCAAACTGTGTGTAATCTGACGTGCTCTATTTTCCAGAGTCTGTATACGACAAGCTTACCAAGCCTCCCAATGGCAGCAAAATCAGTTTAGATTACTTTACGTAGACGACTAGCTTCCCGGTGCCCCGTCCGCTTCGGTGCCGGCGGCAGTGTCGGAACTCGACAACAGATGGCAGCACCATGTCCCGTCGGCAACGCTGTACTGAACATAATGCACATCTAGACCTTTATATCCAGAAGTGCTTCGAGCCGCCCTGTCCCATCGGGCCAGGTCTGCGGGTACTTTACCGCCGTGCCAGGCTGGTTTGGGTTGAGTGACCACCTAAATGCTTGATCATTTGAGCACAGATTGCTACGTTTGTCGACACTACACTGCTCTGCTTTGATAGACGGTAGGTATATTCAGTATTCGAGATGTATCACGCTCGGGGCCACTGTCCAGCCGTCGGTAAACCGTTGTCACCGTGCCGGAGGTACCGCCGTGGTGACGTCACGTGTGTTGTCGTGACGTCACGCTGGCTCACGCCGCTGTGCTGTTGTGTTGTAGTTTCAGTTTATACCAGAGAGTGGTTGGAGCTAGCTGTGAGGGTGTCCGGTCCGGGCGATATCGGACCTCGCCCGTCACTGTGTCGGACCGTCGGTGGTCCGGTCGGCTGTGGTTCGTTTGGACCGGATATGTCCGGTTCGGTGTCGATCATGGGATATCACGGGCTGATGGCGATTGAAATACACAGTGGTTCAGACGTTCAATACACAATGTTCCTGGATTTCCCAGCGCCACTATGTAGTTCTGTTATTTCGTGACGGTAACTAGTCAAAGGGATTGTAAGGCTTCTGACCATTATGCAATGCTTTGAACATATCATTCCATAATGTCATACGAAGTTGTGATAAAAAAGTCACTTACTTGAAGTGACGTGGAGCTCTGATGTGTAACAAAAGTAAAAAGTAAATAAACAATTTCTTCTTCTGTGATAGTCTGTTTTGGGACCTCTTGTTTCAGCCGTATAACCAACACGGTTGATCTTTTCTTCAAGTATGTATTGCAAATTTGACGACAGAATCCAAAAGTAATAAACAATCGGCCGAGACTTTGAATAACGATACGTCAGGCCGCTACGGCGGTTGGCTTTCGACTCATCCTTTCACAGCTCCTGCTCGGCGATCGGCGTCGGCCGCTATATTCCAACGTCATACACACACGTCATACATATAGATGTACGTCATATCATAGCACCAATCAGAAGCGGGCGAGGACAGGCGTCGCAGGTGAGGAGGGAGGACCATATAAGGATATTGTAAGTGGGCGAGGGGGCTGGGCAGTAAGTAGGTACAGAGGGAGGTGGAGGACGGGGTAGGAACGAATTTCGTTACATGATGTCAGGATGCTTCATAAAAAGTGCGTGCAACTTCAGATTGCCTAGTATAAGTGTTCCGTGAAAATTAAGCCAAACCCAGACTCCCAGAGAGTTATCAGTAAAAAGAAAAATCAGGTCATTTCCAGGAAACGTATCCCTCACGGGACGGAGCGAATCATACTTTTTACCCACACCACCGGCTCAGAACTTCAGTTGACTGAGCCGTTAGGCTATACTGATTATCACACATCAAGTGTGTCTATGGTGATCAATGTGTCACCCAGCCCGTGCGGTGCGGCACAGCCTACCACTGCAGGCAGCTGATTGCCCGCTGAGAAACGGTGCATCGTTCTGCCGTCAACTGTAGACTGTACAGTGTGTATTAGTTATATTACAGCTGTATGGACACAGCACGGGTACGGATCCCTGTCACCATACCATCGACTGGTGGATACAGGACACGGTTTAGTATCCAGCGGTGCGATACAGCCGGTGGCCGTTATTTCTTTTAGAAGGCTGGGTACCCCCAGTGGACATTACCACTTTTAGAAGGCTGGATACCGCTAGTCGCCACTCGCCATTATGACTTTTAGAATGCTGCATACCGAAAGTGGCCATTATTATTTTACTCAAGGCTGGATATCGCCAGTGACCATTATCACTTTTAGAAGGCTGGATACCGCCAGTGGCCGCTATTATTTTACTGAAGGCTGGATGCCACTAGTGGCTACTACCTATCACTTTTTAGAAGGCTGGATGTCGCCAGTGGCCCTATTCACATAGAGGGGAAGTGTCCAATAGGGTCTTTCGGTTGTTTTCTCAATTAGTTAGGTACTCACCTCTAAAAAGTGGTGAATATTGACGTAACGTTTATCACTCAGTTCTAATCAATACCCTTACCTGGAAACCTTCGTGGTCCGACCTTTGAAATTTTGCATTGTTTAACCCGCGCCGGGCCGGGGGTGTTTGAACACCCCTGCGGTTTTTCGCAGATATCTCAAAAAACGGCGGCGCGGAGCGCCACTGTTTTTGGCACACCTGTTCATGCATCTTTTCCGCACATTTTATTTAAAAAAAATCAGACCCAGGGCTCCAAAGGTCAGGTCACCAGGTCAGGTCAAGTGACCTCACCTCAGAAAAAAAGTTTCAACCCTCGTCATAGCTACAGCGACTGAACGATCGCCTTGAAACTTTCAGCGATTGATAAGAGTAACAGTATGTAGGGGAAAGTGGGTGTATTGCGCCCTCCTAACCAATTGCGCCCACCAACATTCCCACGGATTCAATGGCATGTTTAGAATTTTGTGTTCGAAAACATTATTTTCACCACTGGATTGTTCATTTTATGGCCCAAACACTCCGATGAAGCCAATGAGCAAGGCTCATTACGCCATCAAAGATGTTATGGCGTTTTCTTAACTTTTTTGCAGTATTTTGAGCCGTTGGCTATAAAAAATTTGCGATATTTGTGTGATTTTCAGAGTGATATTTAGAAAGAAAAACCCTTTTTTCATTGTATTTCACTGAAACCGTAAACTTCCTGCAACATCTTTATGATAACTTCTATCCTTTTATAAAACTACCTCAATTTTAATTGCGCCCATGGCAATTGCGCCAGGGGGGCGCAAATAGAATAATGGTGTAGCCATTGTATCACGACAGTATGAATGCATCATTAACTGATTGCAATAAAGAAGGAATTTAATGTCAGGCAAGGGAGCAGCCCGCTGTCGTCAGTCCGCAAATTATTTCTATCGTCAAACTTATAATGCAGCTGCCATTTAGGCTACGACTTGTGGTGTAATTGACAAAATACGACATTTTCATTATGGACTCAGGCGTGAGAAGTGACAGCTATGATAAAAAAGTAAAAACTGATGCCATTAAGTTGTCAAAACGATAAAAATTATTAATTTAAGAGAAACGAGTGAAAATTTAACTGAATAGGCGGATACGTTCACATATATCTAGTCGGTTACAGTAAACGTTTTCGTTGCACTTTTACAAGCGTACGGACACATGTAAAGTTATCTACCTGGACAAAAAACATCGCGATATATATCTACATTTATTATTTATCCAGCCTGAATAACATAATAAATGTTTAGGTAAGCCGCAGTGACATTAGACTGCCGGGGTGTATGCATTCCGTCTCATTCACTTAGCCATGTTAAAGTATAGGGCGCAATTGGGTTCTAATTGCGCCATCCCCCTGGCGCAATTTACAGCAGTTGTTGGCAAATGCGCCCTTTTGCATGTTTCTGAAAAAGCAGCTGTCAGAAGCAAACGAAACATTCTTTATTGATCGGGAGGCTCTTAAATCGTAGCCAATGAGCTCCTCTTTGAAATGGTTACCAGTGCATGCTTATATCTCCAGCGGTTTTCTTACAATTAGCGTTTTTCCTTAAGGTGGCGCAATTCACCCTCCTTCCCCTACAAAATGTTTATCTCGGAATTTCGATATCGGTGACCTAAGGTCAGGTCAATTTTGCGACCTCTCCATCATACTCTGTAACAAATATTCAGTACACTATGGCATGAAAATCAATCAAGCGAAAACGTTCATGGCACCAAAATAGCTTTGCAGGACACCCAGCCAGTTCAGATTAAATTTGGACAGTTGATCATTTCTGAAAGCCGCACAGTTAAAAATCTCGGCCTCACAATGGACAGACATCTGACGTTCGGGGATGATGTTAGCCAGCTGGTTGGCAAATGTACCGGTCTTTTGAGTTCGCTGTCCCATTCCAAGCATGTCATACCTACCGGACCGTTACTTACATTGTGAACGAGGTTGTGGTTAGCTCAATTCGCTACTGAGTACTGCATCTCCATCTGCGGGTCCGGCGGTAAAACAGAAATGCACCGCATTCAGAAACTGTTCAATTTTTGTGCTCGTGTTGTAAGCGGCCGGCACAAATTTGATCACATTTCTGACGTGTTTCATCAACTCGGGTGGTTACACGGTAAGCTGCTCGTGAGCTACCAGATACTTGATTAAAAAGTCGCTCTAGATACTGAATTACCTGCCGACATTGCAGCCATGTTTTCGTATGTCTGTAGGTACTCCACATCCTACTCGCCAGATCGGCCAGCTGCACTGCCACTGCCAGAGAGCAGACGCCAGACAGACATGTTCCGGCACCAGGCGGCTATTACACTGCAGTGCAATGTTTAACCGGCTCCCGAGCGAGCTGAAATGCCTCACCGGATGTGCCTTCAAACGCCATCGTAAGCAGTTGCTGCTGTACACGTGGTACTGTTGTGGTACTGGGACTGATGGCTGATAAGTGAATGCAAGGAGTGAATGAATGGTGCTGTGTTTGTGTTTATCTGTCTTAGCCTCGCCGTTGTTTTGCCCTTTACCTACCCTGGTTTTACCTCCACTGACGTAGTCGTAAGGTGACTCGGGTGCGGAAGAGCCACTGCATTGTGGATGTATGTTTAATTAAATATTCTTTGAACTTTGGCCTTTGGGGAGCGAATCGCACGACTGGTAAAATTTAAAAGATAAAATCAAAAGTTAAAGGTTAAATTCAACGCCACGGACTGACAGACTGCTGGAAACCTGCTGTCATCTATCGGTGGTTGTCGGAACTAGAGATGTCAATTGGATACCAACTTTTTGGTATACCGAATACCGATACCAAACCGATACCAACTTGGTATTTGGTATTTCAATGCTAAGGTTTTCGGTATTTTGTTGGTATTATGAATCCTGACTAATGTAAAAGAGGCAGCTAATTTGGTAAAAAGTTGGTATTTTTCTCATTTTCCAAAGTCGGTTCGGTTTCGGTATTTTCTCATGGTTTTTGTTGGTATCTGGTTTGGTATCGGTATCACGATTTTCAGTATTTGACATCACTAGTCGGAACCACATACGGCAGACTGAGCACAGGACCTGCTGCCACCTATCGGCGATTGTCGGAACCAGAGGCGGCCGACGCGACCAGGGGTAGCCAGTAACAGTTGGTAGCATTAGGCCAAATGGGCGCTCAAAAACTACTACCCCATAGGGTTTCCATGTTAAATCGACCTTTTTCAAGCGAGCCCCACACGTAAGCTAAAAGATAAAGTGCCAATATTATTGTGGGGAAAGGTAGCCTCAAGCTTCCTCTACAACCTTTTTATCTATCGTTTTTCGATGCGGAGGCCATAACAGGTCCAAAAAGCATTGGGCGCTGCCCGAGGTACCAAAAGCCCCTCCATGAGAGCACTAGTTCCTGCGCATGCGCACATTGCCTCAACCCTGTACTAGCGTATGTTACCGATACTGCTCACGGACTCGATCAGCCAATGAGCGTCCCCGATTACATTAAGAGATGTCGCTAGCATCACGTAAATCCTGCTTGCGAACACATTTTAAGAATGAAACAGCTGCGCCACTTCCGTCTTCCATAGATTCCTTCCATCTTAGTATCAACTATAGGCTTTTCAACTAACTTTATACTAAGTTTTAAACTATGGTTAGTATGTTATTTCTGGTTCATATAATTTAAAAATAACTGCTTTATGAATTTGGCTTTACTCGTCAGAATGAAATACTCTATTTATTGCATATTCAAAAAATATATCACTTTCCATGTAACAAATCCAGGTAAAATGGGCGCTTTCCGCGACGTTGGTGTACCCGTTGTTCTATATACCCTGGACGCGACGGTCGAGCGACGGCCTTGGGACTGCCAGTGGCTGCTTGAAGTGTGGCGTAGCAGGTGGGGGTACGTAAAGTGGAGACGGAGAAATACGGACGGCGAAGACGGCGGTACGGCTCGTGGAGACGAGGTGAGGTCAGAGGGGGGTCAGAGGAGGGGTGACACAGACGGTCACACATCTGTGGGGATGAGAGGGGGGGGGGCTGACTAAACAGTGTGGTCTTTGTGTGACCTGTGGGTATTTTCCAGGGTCTAGTCCTCAGCGGCACGGTACCGTGTTGAAGGCAGGGCCGAATGCTGAGCTCCAACAGTTGAACAAGCATAGGTTCTGTTCTGTTCCATGCCCTAAATCAAAATAACGATGGTTATCAGCGCATCCAACATGGAGGTAATCCGCTGGGGTGAGGTCACGTGACACATCCCCATCAGACTGACGTAATCTGCAGGATAGCTTTCTGCCAGTGGTAGTTATAAGTTATTCAGTGTTAGGTAGTTGTAGGGGTATATCAATATAGGGCCTTGGGTGCAGAGTGAAGTGTTGTTGGGTTAGGTAAAGATTAGTCAGGCAGGGCTAGTTTTGGCCGGGCTAGGTCAAGCTTAGATCAGGAGGCCTGAGTCCTGGCCTGGATGGATTATCCTGACGTTTACAACTCTAATGAGCATCATTTCAATATTCAGGACATGTAAAAATGTGATATGGACAGCAGCACACTATATCTAAAAAAACAACGGGCCCTCAGCTTCAGTTTTCCTGAACGGAGAAGTCCCCCTGGCGCGGTTCCAGTTCGCCCCGCTGCGCGTGGGAGAGGGGAAGTCCCTTTCTGCCGTTGGGCGCGACTGGCTGGCGGTTGCCATGGAGACGTCTCAGCTACCAGGATGAGGAGCTCGTCTGAGGAGTTTGGTCAGGTCAAGGCCCTATATACCGGTCAGGTCAGATTTGACGACCTATTTCCGGTGTGACTTTTACCTTCGGAGCCGATCCACGGACGAGTCAGCCGACGGAGACACGACACCGAGCGTCGGGTGACCGGTGCTTGGTGTCGGCGGTAGGGGTCAGGGGGTCAGCGGGGGGGGGGGGGGAGGGGAGGGGAGGGGAGGTTGTGGAGGGAAGTGATACGGCGAGAGACCCTCTTACGTCTCAGTGCATGACAGGTGGCGAAAAGTGAACAGGCTAATGCAACTCCGTGTGAACTGTGACTCACACAGCACCAGTCTCACGTATAAAAGTAGGACTAATCCGTGCTATTGTTTCTGTAGCACAATCATGCATCAAATTTTATGTACTGTACAAATTTTACTTCTCGGAAATTTGATACCTGGCTGTGACCTAAGCTCAGGTAAATTTTGTGATCTCTTCATTGTAAGTCGATGAGAGAAAATTGAAAGGCGCTTCTTTTGGACGAACGTCATTCAACACTCTTTCGATCGTACGTACAGGGATCTAGTAAGGATCTCCAGACGTAACTAGATGGCGTTGAGCCTTAGTCGAGTCCATGTCAAATTCAAGGAGAGGTCACTACCGAGCTGGCCCGTTGGGGAGGTGGGCTAGGGGGGGGGGGGGTGGCGAGGTCACGGTGCGGGTGACCTGTCAAACAGCCCCGGCGCGGTTGGGCACTGCCGCAGGCAAATGACGCACTCCAGCCGGCCTGTTCCATATCGCGTTGGTGGGCCCGGCGCGGCGGCCGGTAGCGTGGCCGCTTGGAAGGGAACTGGGAAGGATGATGAGGCGTGGGTTTGCTATGACCGGTTTATCTATTGTCAACTACAACTAACTATGATGCACTCAAATAAATGCATATGTGATGTTGGCAATGCAGCTGGCAATGGAATGCTAGCGAATGCTGCGAGCGTCCAGTAGCTCTAAGGATTAAGGTTATTCGTATCTCCTGAAATTTTCAATTGATATAATTAAAACACTAGAAAGATCGTATCGTTGGCCGGTTTTTGACTGGCTGGCGTTTCTTGTGTAGAGCGCTCTTGGGTAAATAATTATAACGGCAGGCCCTTTTTTATGACGGGCCTCGGTCAAATTTAGTCGTTAAAAAGAAGATGGGGAAGCGTGGGCGAATATCCTATTTTTCTGCATTAAGTCTTGAATTAATAAGTTAAAAACAATAAGATCATTTAATAAAAAATATTTGACCCGAAATTATGTTTGTCTGACCATGATTGCGTGTAGGACCCCGGTGCAACCTGGTTTAACCCGGTCCAATCTGGTTCGGCTCCCTCATTTACCTTCGGGCTTAGCCTCGTAACATTGACAGACGTCAGACATCCAACCAACAACTTTGGCCGAAACACTGTCCAGCAAGCTGCGCAGGGCGATAGATGCCCGTAGCGTAGAGGGTGGGTGACCCGACCCCCACCAAACACGATTTGGCAGCACTGTAATGACGCCTGCTGGGCGTGAAGTTTTCCCTTCACCATAGGGTTTACACACAAACTGGTCAAAGTTTGAGCCAGGATATACTAGTCTAAAAATGCAAAAAATGAACAAATTTTGGCATCAATAGATTCAACATTTCATCGTGTGCCTCAAACCGTCCATCATTTGGCCTCAAAGGAGGTAAAAATTGTTCAAAATCGAAGTCGAAAAGATGCTTTCTGAGCACATAATCTGGTAGCAATCACGTGACCTGCTATAGGCAGCTTATCGATAATTTACAAACATAATTATTAATATGCTGCTTTAAACAACATTAATCATACATTTTGAGCTTTCAGTACTTTAATAAAGGTCAAAACATCGCAAAACACAAAAGTTAATACAATAGTCACGTGGGTGTCAGGAAATGTCACAGGTGCGTCAAATTTGTGACTGGGGCTTTACTTTCAAACATCGGATCTACCTGTTTCTTATAGGTATCTTGGGGTGACCTGTGAGCGGAAATCGATGTAGTGAGTTCGAGTCTCACTCCCGGCTCTGGCTTTATCTAGACACGAACCAAAACGTTTCCTTCTACTGCAACACTGACAAGCACGGTGATTTAGCTTTTCCCAGTATCCTCTCAACAACGTTAAAATTGTCGCACCTAAAGGTTTTGCTAAGTTAATCTTTAAGAAAATATTTTTGGTCATTTTCTGGCCCCATATCAACCCTTTTTCTTTTCTTCTCCCTTATTTTTTTTATTCTTTTGGACCCGATAAAGCCCACCAATGCTGAGCGTGCCAAACAATGAATTAACATGGAACTCAAAGAACAATTTAGAAAAGCCTAAGACAGCATGCAAATGTCGACTAAAAGTTTAGGTCCTAGATTTCAATTATCATTTGTTTAAGATTTTGCTTAAGTGAATGGCGTTTTTCGCTTGCCCGTTTGTTTGAGACGATTAATCCCTTCAGGTGCATTTTTTTCTGGCTGCACATGAAAAGGATACCACCATACCGGAGTGAAGGCACCCGCAACCATCATCCCTTCCCCTCAGCCGCGGCGCAGGTGGCGGGCGGCCCACTCCCGGCACACCCACGCTCCGCGCCGCGATAGCGCGTCACTCCCTCTCTCCTTCCCCCACAATGACCGGTGACCTCACTCCCCTCGCGATTTGGACTCGCTCCACCCCGACCGTAGCGCCACGTGGTGGCTCTGGAGATCTTAAATAGACCCACTGTACGTAGGGGAGACCCGGGAGGTATGGGCCCCCTGGAGGTATGGGCCATCGCAGTTTTGAAGAAGTGTTGCGTATTTTTACACATTTGACCGCGTAAATTGGTAGCAGCCATTCCGTTATACAACCCACGTGATTTCCAAAATTTTCCTCAATCTTCTTTGGCAATGAGCGGTGATAAAGCGTTTTTGCCTTCTTCGAGTAAAATACGGTACATACAGAAAATTCGTGATATATCTGAACCAGGCTCGCTTTATGATGTCACACCATCGGTAATATAAAGTTTAAAGCATGCAAATTAAGACTGGACAGACAATTTGAAGCTTTCTTGCAAGTTTATGAGTTGAGATGCTACGCACATTTTGGCGTCCTAACCGGGAGGTTCGGGCCACCCACCCCCATTGATCCAAAATCAATAAAATGATGCTTTCATTGAGTGTCCTCTTCAGTAACTTTTATTTTTGTCGCGCAGGGTCGAAAATTTAACTACAAATTTCATTCGAACAGAAAAATATTATTTATCTTATTTCATTGAGCATGATTGAGTTTACCAAAAGACATATGTGCCCACGTGACCCCCATGAAGTAAGCTGTTGGCCGCTTATGCGGTTCCTGGGCTCTAAGAGAGATCAAGGTAGATACCAACTACGAGTATTGTTCTCATTATCGAGAAAAGAATATGAAACATGGCACCGGCCCATACCTCCCGGGCCATGGCCCATACCTCCCGGTGTATTTTGATGGATCGAAAAAGCGCATGATTTATTGAAAGTTATCTCGAGACAAAATGGTTAATCCCGGATTCCTAATATCAGGCACACTTTGCAGGCGAAAGGCAATTTCACGTATATAGAGTGAAAAACTGGGTCTAGCCACTTCCCACTGGAAGAAAATTGCCTTTTCACAAAACCGGCCCATACCTCCCGGGTCTCCCCTACATATAAGTAAACGTTAACCAGACGTATTGAACCGGGAAATGGCACCTGTGACTTCTCGTTACAGTCCTGCCGTTTACAGTCCTGCACGTGTCGGCGGTAGACGGGTCAGCGGGGTCAGCGGGGGTGGAGGGGAGGGGAGAGGTTGTGGAGGGAAGTGATAGGGTGAGAGTCCGTGAACACCCTCGGCTGAGTTCACGGCGGGTGGGGGAAAAACAGACATGAAACTTCGTACGAACCAACTGTGACTGACACTTCGTACGAACCAACTGTGGCTCACGCAGCACGCGTACACCAGCCTCTGACGTATAAAAGTAGCTCGTAAAGGCCCCGCCAGGAGTCGTATCTTCCCCATCCACTCGTTATGAGAGGACCGGGGGACTGGCCAGATCAGGGCTGAGGAAAGGGGTCTACCTCTACGTATACCGCATCATAGTGCCTCGAAAACTTCGTTACTTTACCCGCGAGCTGCTGGATGAGTTAAACCCCCACTTTTTTCGCCGCGCTTAAAAAAAACGGCCGCGTCGCAGGAGCGCCAAATTCTGGTTGCATGTAGGAAATCCATTGAAGTTCATTGCGATGAAATTTCAAACAGATTGGTGGGGAAAATTAAGATTGAGGTTTTAGTGACGTCATGACTCCTGAGTTTTCGACCAGGAACGGTATGTGTTAAAGGGACCCTCCCACCTTAACATTAGATTTGAGTTGAGATAGCCAAAATGGGGTCCCTGGCTTACAATTACCGGTTTCGGCACTCACAACATCGAGAAATGCCTTAAATCGGAAATATTGAATTTCAAAATTGCAGCATATTGATTCAGAGGGGCTAATGCTTAGGAATACCCCTCTGAATGTGTGACGTCAGCGCAAATATCTAACGATTTTTAAATGTTTGACTAAAACGTTTTGTAGCACGCGGTGGTATATGCTATTTGCGCGCAGCAGTGCCGCAAACGCCGCACTTCTAAAATAAAGTCGCTAGAAACAGCGGAGATCCCAAAAAAGTAAACAAAGTAAAAGTCTAATATCTTGAAAACCGGTGAATATTTTTCGGTGAAAAAATCAAAAAAAAATCAAAAAGTTCCAGAATAGCCATAGACACTCCAACGCAACTCGTTGTCCAGACGTAAATATGCTAGACACATGCCGTTACGACCATTAGACTGTTTCAGGTGACACCGTTCTCTCAGTCTTTTATATACCGTACGTTCTCTTTTTTAGAAATGGAGCCCAGGCAGCTCCAAGAGGAGGTTATCCAGATGAAAGAAGAGATGGCACTTCTGAAGGAGGAAATGACACATCCTAATCAAGAGTACATTGCCCGTTTGGATGGGGAACTGACCACACTGAAGAAAAACTGCGACTCACTGAGTGAACAGGTGGTCGGCCTGGAGGGAGAAGTGACCACACTGAAGAAGGAGGTGACTACATTGAAGGGGGCAACGCCACACTGAAGGGAGACAACGCCGCACTGAAGAGAGACAACGCCACACTGCAGGGAGACAACGCCACACTGCGTCAGGAGGTGGTCCATCTACGTGAAAAAGTGGTCCGCCTGCGACAGGCTGTCCTCGAGGAGCGCACCACTCGCCAGGTCGTCGTGGAGGAGCTGCGGCAGGAGGTCCGCCGGCGAGCGGCGCCATCCGACCGCTCCCAGGGGTGAGACTGGGAGGCAGAAGGGGTGGCACTGGGGGGGGGGGGGGACAAAGATAAGGGTAAACATTAGAGGCAGCCGCCTTTGGCTGCAAGGGTGACACTTGGTGTAGACAGTTTGTCGGTAATAGTCAACCCGGTTGTGTAGACAGTTTGTAAGAGTCAACCTGGTTGTGTGGGCATTTTGTCTGTAAGAACCAACCCGGTTGTGTATACAGTTTGTCTGTAAGACACTGGATGGGCTTACGTGGGCGCCCATGATACGGTGCTGTCTCGGTAAAATGAAGACATCTCGAAATTATCGCCTTATGACTGACCTTAGATGACGTCATACTACGTCACTCTGACGTCATTTCACCACAGTGACGACGAAGAGGTGGTCTCACTGAAGGCCGACACCTGTGACAAGTGTGACGCCACCACCAGTTGTGACGTCACACCAACTACGGAGGAGGCGGGGCCGGCGTCCGGTAAGCGTAGGCCGCCTGCGGCTCGCGGTACCAACATCTACCACCTGGACACCGAGCTGCTGAAGATGGTGATGAGCAAGATGGACTGTAGGGATATGTTCCGCGCCAGACGGGGTGAGTGTCCTGGCGACTAGCGAGGTCGTGTGTCGCAATAACTATTATCCGAGTCGATGTGGTGTGTTTCCTTAGCCAACTGAGAGTTCAGCAAGTTGGGAAAGTCTGGGTGGATATATAATTATAAACTCAAATGAATGGCTTGTACCTAGCTATGTGAATTCCGGTTGCCATTATATGGAATATCGATGTTATATTTTATAGAATTTCTAACGCTGCCTGTATTTGAACTTTGACTTTGATGTTTGTCGCTGACATGCCGCCCGATCCCCCCTGTTTCTTCGGTGCCGACAGTCTGCCGTCGGTGGCGGTCCGCCGTCGACGATATCGTCGGCGACTGTCGGCGGGAGCTAACCGATCAACAAACCCGCGGTGGAGAGGTCGCTACGCCGGTCACGAGCCTAGAGCTCGTATTGAAGGTGCAGGACCAGCCGAAGATGACTGAACTGCAGGCGCCGACCGCTGGGACGGACACCGACCTCCGACTGGTCGGTGAGTCCTGTGTGAAACGCGCTACACACGAACTGGTACGCTTTGTCCCGCTGTAACTGTCATTCCTTGTCCATATAGATGAGCGATCACTTCTTCAGTGACTGGTGTTGCTTTATTCCAGCAGCCACCTGCCACGCCCTGGAGAAGGCCAACCTGCGCGGCTTCAAGCTGCGGGTCTCTGCCCTGCGCCGGCTGGCGCGTGCCAACGCCTCCAGTCTGCGTGAACTGACGCTGCCGGCCGGCATCAGCGACTGGCAGCTGGAGGCGCTGCTGGAGCCGCTGAAGGCTCTGGAGCGGCTCGATGTGAGCCCACCCGTGGACAGCTCCGGCAAGTGGCTTCGGCTGCTGCCCAAGTCGCTGACGAGACTGGACATCACTGGTGAGAAGGGTCGTAGGGTGCTGGTGGAGTGAGTTTCTAGCACCGTCGCGTTGACACGTGTTTGCGGCACTAGATCTCGAGAATAGCACAGCCGAAAAAGGAAAAGGATTTACTCCCCCGGAAATGTTGCATGTTTTGTGTGGTGAGAGAAACAAAATTGTAAAGAAGGGAAGGGCGAATTTGTTCGGTTACACTTTTTTGCTTATTAGCACATTAGCCGGCCGAGGTAACATAGGTAATTAAGTCTGAGGTTGGAATCAATAACACAATGCGCGTTAATTAGACATACCATCAACAACTATGTAACCTGATTGTAACAAATTAAAATGTTCGCCGTGGTTACTTCTTGATAAAAAGAGTTCTGTTCGGCACCTCACTGTATTTCTTGACTCGAGACAGACGAGAGATAGAGAGATAGAGTCCAGGAGAGAGACCGAGAGCGAGACAGACTGGGTCACATAGCGAGTGACCGAGGCTCAACTATGAGCGTGAAACGTCGGTGGACTGCCGAGACTCGGCGGAGACTGACCAAGACCAAGACTAAGACTAAGACTGACTGCCCGGCGGCGGCCGGCGCAGTCGACGACTCAGAGTAGGGGTCGCCTCGGTCGTCACACGTACAAGCTCTGACATATGGCCTACAGTATCTGACAATGTTACACTGATCAATATCTAAACACAATGCACTTAAAATCAAACCAACAAAAATGTTTCTTAACCCGCGCCCGGCTGGGGGTCCTGGATTTCCACGCCCTGCTGGGGGGGTGTTTGAACACCCCCCCCCCCTTGTAACTCGGCTCCTGGGCCACGTAGCGATACGCAGAAGGCGGCGTTCGAAAGAGCGTCAAAAATAATGACGAAATCACTTCGGTCAATTTTTTGGTCAGGTCAAAGGTCAGGTCACCAGAGGTCATTGAAGGCAAAATTTCGCCGATTTCCAGGTCGAATATCGAAAATTTCCAAGAAGCCAACGCATAACTCGGGAACCAATAGAGCTACAGCGCCGCGGAAAGGCGCATTCGATAGCCCTATTAACGCCCTTTCTGAGTAATTCTCTCAGATTTGACCTAACGTCAACGGTTTTGCCTGCAGGGGGCAAAAACTGCAAAAATAGCCGATTTTTTCGGAAACAGTTTTTCGGCAATAACTTTTGACCCAAGCCTTGTACGAGCTTACTTTTACCGGCATCGTGTTCCTCTCGTCAAGACGCATCGAATGAACTATAACTTGACCTTGAAAGGTCAACTTGAAAATTTGACCTCAGGTCAAGGTCATGACCTGACCGGAAAGGGTCATGTTGCATATCAGTCGATCCGTATCGTCGAGCTGAACACATCTAAGGCGTTTTCATCGCTCTAGCATGCCTCTATCAAAAGTTATTTGCGAAAAACTGTTAGATACAATTCGTGACCTAAGATGACCTCAGGGCATAAACAAGGGTCACGGACACCATTTTCATGTTCAGTGTGTCTAAACCACTTGTAATTCAGTGTTTGGGAGTGTTTATAATGTCTTTCGTCCAAAAGAGGCGCATTTCAATTTTCTCCCATCATTGACTTATAATGGGGAGGTCGCAAAATTGACCTGACCTTAGGTCACCGATATCAAAATTCCGAGATAAACATTTTATAGATACTGCTACTCTTATCAATCGCTGAAAGTTTCAAAGCGATCGGTCACTCGGTGTAGCTATGACAGACATTGAAACTTTTTATGAGGTGAGGTCACTTCAAGTGACCTGGTGACCTGACCTTGAATGACCTTGGTCTGAAATTTTCACAACATGTGTAGAATTGATGTATGATAAGGTATACCAAAAACGGCGGCGCTCCGCGCCGCCGTTTTTGAGATAATCGCGAAAAACCACAAGGGGGGTGTTCAAACACCCCCCCCCCCAGCAGGGCGCGGGTTAAGAACTAGAATACGATGAAAGCAAATGAATAGTGAAAGTCTCATTGTCCCGAGCCTTATGTATTGTGGGGGGCAGGTGATTATAATGCCACCTATACGAGCGCTGTCTGTCGATAAGCTGACTGGTGGTGCCCACCGGGCACGACCAATGCTTTCCCTACCCTAAATGCTGTTAACGGGCGATCATATCCCTCTCTTCAGGGTCGGGGATGACTCGAACATCGCAGAATTTTAGAAGATGTCCGTCGGAGGGACTGCTGGTCGGTGTACAGCTAGCGACGGACACACTCCTGGACCAGCTGGCTGCTCTGGCGACCCGCTCAGTCACCGAGCTGTTCATTCGTGGTGAGCAACACCAACACGAGCAGAGCATCGGTGCGAAGATATCGTGACCACTGACCAATGGGCAATGACCATGACATATCGACACCTTTTTAAACCCCACATTTGTTCTCCCGTGAAGTTCAGACAAGTTGTTTAGCAACCTTCAAAAAAGGTACAGTTACTCCATTTTTCTCAAGGTTGTCTGTCTTGGCACTGGCAGATCAAGCAATGCCAGAACAAGCTTACGAGTTACGAACACACAAATTTGATCAGGATCGGACGATTGGACACTTTTAAAAAGAGATCTTTCGTGCTTCCCGGAAATTCACCGGAGAACAGAATGTGGGGTTTAAAAAAAGGTGTCGATATGTAGGGAACACGTGGCTCTTACGTTCTGCTTACTACTGCACTTTATCAAATTGACAAAACGTAGCTTCTATCGTTAAACAGATATCGTACTGATCATGCTAATGAGTATATGTATTTGGCGATTATGTATGAGCGTAGTATATGCTTATGCATCTTATTCTCAATTACGACGGGCGTTTGAGGCTGCTACGCTATTATGGACGGGTTAGAAGGATGGCCCATATAAAGCAGTTAGATCTTTATACTGCTGCACTTTTCCACTATTCCTTTATTGCACTCGCTTGTCCGTTTCCCAAAAAGGCGTCCTGCCGGTTGGTAATAAGCATATATTGCTGATAATATTATTCATCTTCAGTTCCAGCCATTCCAGTCGGTATGTGTGTCTGTCTTTATGTTTTACAGACTCACCGTCTGTGACACCGGAAGCGACGGGACGCCTCCTGGCTGCCCTCACCAGCTTGAGAGACGTCGCTGTCCTCATTCCCGGCGTCATTTCCGAAACTGTGCTGTCCGCCCTCCACGTCTGCTCCCAGCTGGATACACTGGAGCTGAAAGACACCCGGCCCCTCACGGACATCCCTACCCTGACCCAGTCAGAGGTGGCAGCGGTCAGCAGGTCAGTCGGCCGGACGGCGACGGCGGATATTTATGTGTACCTATCTGGATAGACCGCAATAACCCCTGGAACTGGGTATCCGTTGGATGTTTACATAGTAATACGGGCACGGGGACAATGGAAATGGAAACAAACTCGTTACAGAAGAATAGGCATCCAAAGACAGGCTTATTTATTCAGGCGATTGTGTTGATGCGATGCAAACAGACAGACAGACGCGGACAAACAGACGGGCAGCTACGTTATCTGGACTGGACTGGTATTAATATAGATATGGACATATTATTCGGTGGCATAAGGCTCTTAGTATCGTGTCAAACATTCGTAGCTGATTGCAGCACCAGACTGGGAACTTGAGATAGCCGGAGGCACATATGTTCTGTTATGAACGGCATTGGAACTACATGGTGTTTCCGTGTCGAGTCGACCGCTGGTGCCACTGTGTGACTGTGTCCCGTATACATTGACCTGTTCTGTTTTGTTGTGATCTGTTGCAGGATGGCAGTGACATGCAGGAAACTGTATAGACTGCTCCTAAGCTCCTCACTCAAAAACTGCCAGGCCGTCCTGACCGCCCTGCACAAGACAGACCTGGGATGTGACAGTGGCCAGTCCCGTACCATCAGCCTCTGGGTCCCCAGTAAGTGACGGCGTCTCTGAGTTCTGACCACCCACACCAGCCGACATGGCGCCACCGGCCTTTCGGATGCGCACACACGCACACTGACGCACGTGACGTCACCAGTACTACTGACGTCACACTTGGTGAACGTGTATCTCCGTAAGTGACGTCACAGTATCAGTGTCAGCCCTCATGACGTCATTAGTCTGTGACACACACATTGTCATTGTGTTCGTTTCTGCATCTGTAGGCGACGTTACGTCATCAGTTTGAGTTGCCCCATGTGACATCACTAGCAAACAGTGTGTAATCTGGCGTGCTCTGTTTCCAGAGTCTATAAAAGACGAGATTGATGAGCCCTCCGACAGTACCATCTGCGTGGAGTACTACGACAGCCACTAGCTCTGCTTCCCAGTGCCTCGTCTACTTCGGTGCCGGCGGCAGTGTCGGAACTCGACAACAGATGGCAGCACCGTGTCTAGTCTAGTGTCGGAACTCGACAACAGATGGCAGCACCGTGTCCCGTCGGCAGCGCTATACGGGGCACAATGCACGTCTAGACCTTCACATCCAGAAGTACTTCGAGCCGCCCTGTCCCATGGGCTCAGGTCCGTGGGTACTTTACCGCCGTGCCAGGCTGGTTTGGGTTGAGTGACCACCTAAATGCTTGATCATTTGAGCACAGATTGCTACGTTTGCTGACACTGCTTTGATAGACAGTAGGTATATTCAGTATCCGAGATGTATCACGCTCCGGGCCACTGTCCAGCCGTCGGTAAACCGTTGTCACCGTGCCGGAGGTACCGCCGTGGTGACGTCACGTGTGTTGTGACGTGACGTCACGCTGGATCACACCGCTGTGCTGTTGTGTTGTAGTTTCAGTCAAGTTTCAATTTAGACCAGAGAGTGGTTGTAGCTATCTGTGAGGGTGGCCGGTCCAGGCGATATCGGACCTCGCCCGTCACTGTGTCGGACCGTCGGTGGTCCGGTCGGCTGTGGTTGGTTTGGACCGGATATGTCCGGTTCGGTGTCGCTCATGGGATATCACGGGCTGATGGCGATTGAAATACACAGTGGTTGAGACGTTCAATACACAAATGTTACTGGGTTTCAAAGCGCCACTGCAGTGCCGTTATTCTGTGACGGTAACTAGTCAAAGGGATTGTAAGGCTTCTGACCATTATGCAATGCTTTGAACATATCATTCCATAATGTCATACGAAGTTGTGATAAAAAGAAGTCACTTACTTGAAGTGACGTGGAGCTCTAATGTCGGATCCTTCATAAAAAGTGCGTGCAACTTCAGATTGCCTAATATAAGTGTTCCGTGAAAATTAAGCCAAACCCAGAGAGTTACCAGTAAAAAGAAAAATCAGGTAATTTCCAGGAAATGCATCCCACAGGGGACGGGCGAATCATACTTTTTACCCACACCATGGTGTGGGTAAAAAGTATGATTCAACTGATTACAAAAAGTATGATTCAACTGAAGTGCTGGGCTGGTACAGTTCTGCCGTCAACTGTAGACTGTACAGTGTGTATTAGTTATATTACAGCTGTATGGACACAGCACGGGTACGGATCCCGGGACACCATACCATCGACTGGTGGATACAGGACACGGTCTAGTATCCAGCGGTGCGATACAGCCGGTGGTCGTAATTTCTTTTAGAAGGCTGGATACCGCCAGTGGACACTATTTCTTACGGAAGGCTGGATACCGCCAGTGGCCACTAGCCGTTTTCACGACGGGCTATCCGGCGAATGCACCTGATTTGACCAAATCTGCACCTAATTTTTACATCAAATATCTTCATTTTATGAATTTATTTCAGTGTTTTAATCGATGATGCTCTCTGATAATATGACAAAGCAGGCATATAAGCAATTATTGCAACCCTAGCTGATAGCTGCTAAGAGACACACTGAATCTGATTTGGCCAAATCTGCACCTAATCTGTACCAGATGTGCACCAAATGTGTACCAGATGGCCGCCGTGAAAACGACCATTACCACTTTTTAGAAGGCTGGATACCGCCAGTGGCCACTATTTCTTTTAGAAGGCTGGATACCGCCAGTGGCCGCTATTATTTTACTGAAGGCTGGATGCCACTAGTGGCTACTATCACCGGCTGGATGTCGCCAGTGGCCCTATCGCATAGAAGGGAAGTGTCCAAAGGGCCTTTCGGTTATTTTCTCAATTAGGTACTCACCTCTAAAAAGTGGTGAATATTGACGTAACGTTTATCACTCAGTTCTAATCAATACCTTTACCTGAAAACCTTCGTGGTCCGATCATTGACCTTTGAAATTTTGCATTGTTTAACCCGCCCCGGGCCGGGGGTGTTTGAACACCCCCTGCGATTTTTCGCAGATATCTCAAAAACGGCGGCTCGGAGCGCCGCTGTTTTTGGCACACCTGTTCATGCATCTTTCCGCACATTTTGTAAAAAAAAAATCAGACCCAGGGCTCTCAACGTCAGGTCACCAGGTCAGAATAGGTCAAGTGACCTCACCTCAGAAAAAGTTTCAATCCTTGTCATAGCTACAGCGACTGAACGATCGCCTTGAAACTTTCAGCGATTGATAAGAGTAACAGTATGTACAAAATATTTATCTCGGAATTTCGATATCGGTGACCTAAGGTCAGGTCAATTTTGCGACCTCTCCATCATACACTGTAAAAAAAAAAATATTCAGTACACTATGGCATGAAAATCAATCAAGCGAAAACGTTTATGGCACCAAAATAGCTTTGCAGGACTTCCAGCCATTTCAGATTAAGTTTGGACAGTCGATCATTTCTGAAAGCCGCACAGTTAAAAACACCGGCCTCACAGTGAACCGACATCTGACGTTGGGAGATGATGTTAGCCAGCTGGTTGGCAAATGTACCGGTCAATTGAGTTCGCTGTCCCATTCCAAGCATGTCATACCTACCGGACCGTTGCTTACATTGTGAACGCGCTTGTGGCTAGCTCAATTCGCTTCTGCATCTCCATCTACGGGTCCGGCGGTAAAACAGAAATGCACCGCATTCAGAAACTGTTCAATTTTTGTGCTCGTGTTGTGAGCGGCCGGCACAAATTTGATCACATTTCTGACGTGTTTCATCAACTCGGGTGGTTACACGCTGAGCTGCTCTTGAGCTACAGGGTGACACAAAAAAGCGGTCATCACCAAAATTCGAATAACTTCGGAAGTTTTATTCAGATCATCACCAAACTTCGGCCACTTTAGGTCACACCTATGTAGCAGAAATCCACTAAGTTTCAAGTCTTCATTACGAATACTTTTAGTACAGTGTGTGTTTCACGGACGCTCCACAATGTGCTCCAGGTGAGCGCCCCGGCGCTGCAGGGCGTAGGCACACCTGCATCCGGCGGGCAAAGTTGCCGATAACCCGATAAGAATAACGTTTCAGGGGTAGCACACCCCCTGAGCACTGTCTCCAGAGGCCATTGCACTCTGTAAAGTGCACAGCCATCGGGTTATCGACAACTTTGCCCGCCGGATGCAAGTGTGCCTACGCCCTGCAGGGCCGTGGCGCCCACCTGGAGCACATTGTGGAGGGTCAGTAAAACAGACACTGTACTAAAAATATTCGTAGTGAAGACTTGAAACTTGGTGGATGTATGCTACATAGGTGTGACCTTAACCTGGTGGCGGGGCTCAATAATTTGATGACGTCATCAGAGCTACCATGGTAACGTGACACTGACAACACGAGTCGGTCAGTGTGCAGGCTCACCCCTCCCCTGGCATGCAGTTTGCAGTTTCAGCCGGCAGTACATCCAGCCCAGGTGGTCGATTTGACGGCGATTACCCATGACAACAAAGTACAAACTCGCTGAAGGTCCATACTAGAGATGTCAATTGGATGGCCAATTTTTTAACCCGCGCCCCGTTGGGCTCTGCCGAGCAACGCGCCCCGTTGGGGGGGGGGCCATTTTGGCCCCCCCTAAGATCTCGAGAACCACGCAACGTAGCGACAAGCGGCAAACGGTGTTGTATAGCCCTATCAGGGAACTACCTTATGACCCAATTTTATTGACCTAGGTCAAACCGATGACGTCACAGGTCAGGTCAAAGGTCCAATTTTCACCGTTTACAGGCATTTCAAGAAATGCGTTGTAAAATCGAGTAAAATGCATTTCATTGAAAATCATCGATGGGGAAATGTTCTTCAAACACATATTTTGCTAGTTGAGGTCACTGATACCAGGTCAGGTCACTGAGGTCAGGTCACTGGGGGGTCACAATATGAAAGTGTCGTGTGATACATGTTTTATGGCCCATTTTACATGACAAATGCGATTATGTGGGTCAGGCAGCCTTTGGGGCCAGCTTAGGTCACGTTTTGGTCAAGGTCAGGTCAAGGTCAGGTCAAGGTCAGGTCAAGGTCAGGTCAAATTAGGTCAAATTTCAAAGTTGATATTTTTGCATAAAATGGGTATCGAATCGATGCAGCTCGTCACGGGGAGTTCAATGGTGGTCTTTGTTTTGCCGTACGAGGTCTAGAATCGCTAAAAATTGAGTTCAAAAATTTGACGTCATCATTTTTGAACAGTTTTTTCGCTATAACTTGGCCAAAAAACGAGATATCGATCTGAAATTTGGTATGTATATAGAAGAGCGCAGGGACTATCACATATATTCCGTTTTTTCGAAATTCGGAAAATTTTGGATTTTTTTAGTTTTTCTAAAAAATCAATTTTTTGGAAATTTTTTGGGTCAAAAACCCAAAATTTTGAAAATCCGAGATAGCAGTTTTGTAGCGCCGCTTTTTGTCTATTAGACCATATAAAGTGAAATTGCTTAATAACTGTAGATTTGGTGAGCGTTTCAAGATTGCATGTTTTTTGCTCATTTTTGCTCGAACATGACCTCAGTTTGACCTCAATAACTCCTGACCTAAGGTAACCTAAGACTTGAAATTTGGTGTGAAGGTGTCAAATTGATGCCCGGAAAGGTACTGAAAATTTGGCGGCGCTGCGCGCCGCCGTTTTCTTGCTATTCAGCAAAAACCACAGGGGGGGGGCAAAATGCCCCCCCCCCAACGGGGCGAGGGTTAATATACCTATATCAAACCGATAACAACTTGATATCTGGTATTTCAAGGCGAGTGCATTTGACATTTTGTTGGTATTAGCCGTTTTCACGACGGCCATCTGGTACACATTTGGTGCACATCTGGTACAGATTAGGTGCAGATCTGGTCAAATCAGGTCTAGTGTGTCTCTCAGCAGCTATCAGCTAGGGTTGCACTAATTGCTTATATGCCTGCTTTGTCATATTATCAGAGAGCATCATCGATTAAAACACTGAAATGACTTCACAAAATGAAGATATTTGCTGTAAAAGAAAATAGGTGCAGATTTGGTCAAATCAGGTGCATTCGCCGGATAGCCCGTCGTGAAAACGGCTATTATGAATCATCACTTATGTAAAGGCCTGGCTACACTATGCGTTTTCTGCGTGCGTTTTTGCGGGTTTGCGTTTTTTATTCTAGAAAAAGTTATAAAATAATACAACATTTACATTAGTTGTGCGTTAGCTATGTACTAAAGTTAATATAACCAGTAAAACGCCTTTTGGGCGAAGAACGAGCGAGCGAGATAGTGAGCCCTGCACGTGCAGAAGGGCGAGAGGGTACTTCCAACGGGCTTGTGCAAAGCACCCTTCTAACCGGTCGCTAGCGGTGTACCAAATTTGAACGCAATCGGCCCAGCCGTTCCTGAGATCTGGAAGCGGCATTCTGCACGTGCGCACGTGCAAACGGGGTCCAAAATGACTTTTGCACGGCACCCTACTAACCGGTCCCCAACCGTGTACCAAATTTGAGCGCAATCGGCTCAGCCGTTCTCGAGATCTGGAAACGCCCCCTGCACGTGCGCACGTGCAGTAGCACCCTAACCGCAACACATGGGAATGCATTGCCTGGTGGGTGCCTACCTGTATGCCAAGTTTCAGCGAAATCGCCCCAGTAATTACCGAGTTATTAAAATGGGAACAAATTTGACACCTCTTATTGTTGTATTTTGCACGTGCACTGGGGGTGACCCACATGCATCGAGAGTATCCTATTTTTGGTAGCAAGGATGCAGCTACCCTATACAAATTACCGCAAGTCAATCGCCCAAGCGTCTGCTGAGATATGAACCTCTCAAAATCACTACTTTTGCAAAACAGCTTGAACACCCTTGACTTTTCACGTGGCACGTGCCACGACGGTCACTGAAATGTATCAAAAGTAGTCAATTACGGGGTAGAAGGGATGGGGCTACCCAGCAAAAAAGACCGCAGGCCAATCGGTCCAGCGGTTGCTGAGATATAAGCCTCTCAAAAGCGTTACAGGCCGGGCCGGGCCGGGCCGGGCCGGGCCGCTCATACTGAGATTTTTCCGTTATATTGAAAAGACTCGCTTCGCTCGCTGCGCTCGCTCGCTCGTAACTATTATATTAACTAAAATTTGAAATAAAAAAATCACAAAAACGTAATAACGTTTTTTATTCTACGAGTAGAACAATATTACGCAAAACCCGAAAACCCGCAAAAAACGCACGCAGAAAAGGCATAGTGTAGGCAGTGAGAATTTGGTTAAAAGTTGGTATTTTTCTCATATCCCCAAGTCGGTTTGGTTTCGGTATTTTTCCATGGATACCTATTGTTGGTTTTTGGCTCAGTATCGGTATCACGGTTTTCCGTAATTGGGATCACTAGTCCATACTACTGGTAGGGTAGTAACTACTGGTAGGGTAGTAACCCTTTCTGGTAGGGGTTAACACCCCCATGTGTTTTTTTTCCTGCAATTGCGGGCGTGGTGGAAATCCATGAGCCCCAGCAGGGCGCGAGTTAACCCTCGAAAGTTCTGGTGTCTTGCCAGCCACGAGCATAAAGTTCACTTGGATAGTGCCACATACTTCCTAATGTTGCGTAATAATAGCGATATCTACTACAGCTATGTTGAAGTTTCAAGTATGTATTAGATACTCTCGAGTGCCATTCCATGTGTGTGATTTGTGAACTCTTCTTAATAACCCGGCAGTTGCTGGGGTATTCCGCCACCCGCCGTTTGCTGGGGAGGGGGGTGTGTTTAACGTCTCCAGCCGATAAATCGAGAACCGATATGGCATGAAAACCAATTATGCAAAAACTCAACTTATTGTTCATGGCACCAAAATAGCTTTGCAGGACACCCAGCCAGCTCAGATTAACCCGCGCCCTGGTGGGGGGGGGCTATTTTTTGCCCCCCCTCCAGACTTTTCGATATATCTCCAGAACCGCTGCGCCGATCGTCACCAAACTTTCAGTACCCTCCCGGACATCAATTTTACAAATTGTGACCAAAAATTTATCCAAAGGCTATGATAGGTTGGCCGGAAATGACGTCAGAGTGACGTCATGTTCTGCCGTTTTCGACCCAAAAAAGGGTTTCGCGGGAAGAGCTGTCAGGCCTATAGCTTTGCAAATACAAAAAAACGATAAATACATAAAAGCTGTAGAATCGACAGGGCTACAAAACTGCTATCTCGAATTTTTGAAATTTTCGGATTTTGACCCCCAAAAATCAAAAAATAGATTTTTTGAATATAATAGCCGAAAAATCCAAAAAGTTTTTTGAATTTCGAAATAAACGGAATATATGTGATAGTCCTTACCGCCTTCTATCAACATACCAAATTTGAGATCGATATCTCTTTTTTTGGCCAAGTTACAGCGAAAAAAACTGTTCAAAATTGATGACGTCAAATTTTCAAACTCAATTTTTAGCAATTCTAGACCTCGTAGCGCAAAACAAAGACCACCATTAGACTCCCCGTGACGAGCTGCATCAAATCAATACCCATTTTATGCAAAAATATCAACTTTGAAATTTGACCTTTTTTGACCTGACCTTGACCTGACCTCCACCAGAAAGTGGCCTAAGCCGTACCTGATAGTCTTATAACCAACACCATTGAGTTGGAAATGAAAAATTGGCCATAAAACATGCATCGCACAACCTTAGTACCTAGTTAGGTTCATGTGACCTGACCTGTGACCCTTGGTGACCTGACCTGTGACCTGACCTGGTAATGTCAGTGACCTCTTATAGCAATATATGTACTAGGCAACTGACGCCCTATCGCTGATTTTCGACAAAATGCGTTTTCTTCGGTGTTATAGCGCATTCCCTAGATGACCCGTGAACGGTGAAACATTTCATCTTTGACCTGACCTGTGACGTCATCGGTGACCCCGAGGTCAATGAAATTTGGTTTCCTTCGACAAATTTGATAGGCCTTTCGAACGCCGTTTGAATTTTGCGGATCCGTCCAGTAGTTTCGGAGATACGAGGGGGGGGGGGGCAAAAAATAGCCCCCCCCCCACCAGGTCGCGTTATAAACAGACCCCACCAGGGCGCGGGTTAAGTTTGGCCAGTCGATCATTTCTGAAAGCCGCACAGTTAAATCTCGGCCTCACTATGGACCGACATCTGACGTTCGGGGATGATGTTAGCCAGCTGGTTGGCAAATGTACCGGTCTTTTGAGTTCGCTGTCCCATTCCAAGCATGTCATACCTACCGGACCGTTACTTACATTGTGAACGCGCTTGTGGTTAGCTCAATTCGCTACTGAGTACTGCATCTCCATCTGCGGGTCCGGCGGTAAAACAGAAAAGCACCGCATTCAGAAACTGTTAAATTTCTGAGCTCGTGTTGTGAGTGGCCGGCACAAATTTGATCACATTTCTGACGTGTTTCATCAACTCGGGTGGTTACACGCTGAGCTGCTCGTGAGCTACCATAGACTTGATTAAAAAGTCGCTCTAGATACTGAATTACCTGCCGACATTGCAGCCATGTTTTCGCATGTCTGTACTCCACAATCCTACTCGCCAGATCGGCCAGCTGCACTGCCACTGCCAGAGAGCAGACGCCAGACAGACATGCTCCAGCACCAGGTGGCTATCACACTGCAGTGCAATGTTTAACCGGCTCCCGAGCGAGCTGAAATGCCTCACCGGATGTTCCTTCAAACGTCATCTTACGCAGTTGCTGCTGTACACGTGGTACTGTTGTGGTACTGGGACTGATGGCTGATAAGTGAATGCAAGGAGTGAATGAATGGTACTGTGTTTGTGTTTATCTGTCTTAGCCTCGCCGTTGTTTTGCCCTTTACCCTGGTTTTACCTCCACTAAGGTAGTCGTAAGGTGAGTCGGGTGCGGAAGAGCCACTGCATTGTGGATCAAGTATGTACAGTCCACAGCAGAAGTAATGTGGGGTTTCAGTCATGGGTATGTTCTGCTTCTGAAGCTTAGGAACGATTAGCCAGACTACAATGAAACTTTGAATGTAGCTTATATGTATCGTCACCCTTGCAACTGCAACTTTAGCTATTGACATCTTCTTTTCGATCACTCCGCATTAAACAATCGCCAGTCAAAGCCAACCGTTGAGATTGGTAAAACCCTACATTACTTTAGCGGTGGGCTGTACCTTTAAATATTCTTTGAACTTTGGGGAGCGAATCGCACGACTGGTGAAATTTAAAAGGTAAAATCAAAAGTTAAAGGCCTAAAATTCAGCGCCACGGACTGACAGACTGCTGGAAACCTGCTGTCATCTATCGGCGGTTGTCGGAACTAGAGATGTCAATCGGATACCAACTTTTTGGTATACCCAATACCGATACCAAACCGATACCAACTTGGTAGTTTGTATTTCAATGCTAAGGCTTTCGGTATTTTGTTTGTATTATGAATCCTGACTAATGTAAAGAGGCAGCTAATTTGGTAAAAAGTTGGTATTTTTCTCATTTTCTGAAGTCGGTTCGGTTTCAGTATTTTCTCATGGTTTTTGTTGGTATTTGGTTTGGTATCGGTATCACGATTTTCCGTAATTGACATCACTAGTCGGAACCATTACGGCAAACTGAGCCCAGGACCTGCTGCCACCTATCGGCGATTGTCGGAACCAGAGGCGGCCGACGGTCGAGCGACGGCCTTGGGACTGCCAGTGGCTGCACTGGGAGTGTGGCGTAGCAGGTGTGGGTACGGAAAGTGGAGACGGAGAAATACGGACGGCGAAGACGGCGGTACGGACAGAGGAGACGAGGTGAGGTCAGAGAGGGTCAGAGGAAGGGTGACACAGACGGTCACACATCTGTGGGGATGAGGGGGGGGGGCTGGCTAAACAGTGTGGTCTTTGTGTGGCCTGTGGGTATTTTCCAGGGGCTAGTCCTCAGCGGCACGGTACCGTGTTGAAGTATGGCCGAATGCTGAGCTCCAACAGTTGAACAAGCATAGGTTCTGTTCTGGTTCATGCCCTAAACCTAAATAACGATGGTTATCAGCGCACCCAACATTGAGGTAATCCGCTGGTGAGTAGGTCACGTGACACATCCCCATCAGTCTGACGTAATCTGCAGGATAGCTTTCTGCCAGTGGTAGTTATTCAGTGTTAGGTAGTTTAGGGGTATCATAGGGCCTTGGGTGCAGAGTGAAGTGTTGTTGGGTTAGGTAAAGATTAGTCAGGCTGGGCTAGTTAGGTTTGATAAGGAGTGCAGACCTGGCCTCGATGGGTTATCGTGGTGTTTACAACTCTAATGAGCATCATTTCAATATTCAGGATATGTAAAAATGTGATATGGACAGCAGCATACTGTATCTAAAAAACAACGGGCCCTCAGCTTAAGTTTTACTGAACGGGGAAGTCCCCCTGGCGCGGTTCGCTCCGCTGCGCGTGAGAGAGGGGGAAGTCCCTTTCTTCTCTTGGGCTTGGCTGGCGGTTGCCATGGAGACGACTTAGCTACCAGGAGCTCGTCGGAGGAAATATGTCAGGTCGAGTTTGGTATTGCAATCAAAATGTTTTTTTTTTTGTTTTTTTTTAATTTTTGGTAGGCATTATAAATCCACGCTATTGTAAAAGAGGCTTTTGGTTTGGTGAAATTAGGCATTTTTCCTTGCTGTCCAAGTTACTCCGATTTTCTCGTGGTTTAGATTGGCATTTGGTTTGGTATCGGTATCCAGTTTATCTCCAATTGACATCACGAATTGCTGACCTCTGGTGACCTACAGCAGCAGACCTTGTAGGTACTAAGAACGTGTAGAGGGTTCCTTTTAGAGATGCCAATCGGATACTGAGTTTTGTTATAGCGAAACCAAACGATGTCAATTGTCATCCTTGTTTGGCATCAGTTTTTCAGTGATGTAAAATTAACTCAACTGATTCCATAACCAGTAGTAAGGGAGGGTTGTGCCTCACCACTGATAGGTCACCGCTGATCAAGGTAACCAGCAGTAAGGGAGGGCTGTGCCTCACCACGGATAGGTAACCACTGATAGGTAACCCGCAGTAAGGGAGGGCTGTGCCTCATCACAGATAGGTAACCACTGATAGGTAACCCGCAGCGAAGGAGGGCTGTGCCTCACCACGGCCTGTATACTGGGAAACGCGTCCATTTGGACCACGGCTCGGAGATTTGACCGGTACGGCGGGCCGTTTCCACCTTCTCTCTCTCTCTCTCTCTCTCTCTCTCTCTCTCTCTCTCTCTCTCTCTCTCTCTCTCTCTCTCTCTCTCTCTCTCTCTCTCTCTCTCTCTCTCTCTCTCTCTCTCTCTCTCTCTCTCTCTCTCTCTCTCTCTCTCTCTCTCTCTCTCTCTCTCTCTCTCCTCTCTCTCTCTCTCTCTCTCTCTCTCTCTCTCTCTCTCTCTCTCTCTCTCTCTCTCTCTCTCTTTCTCTCTCTCTCTCTCTCTCTCTCTCTACCTCTCTCTCCCTCTCTCTCCGGCTCCAGTTGCTCTGTACCGGTGTTTCTGCTGACTGAACACACAGACACGGAGCTGATCCACGGTCGCGTCAGCCGACGGAGACATTACACCGCACGGTTCGTCGGAAGGTCATCTCAGGCTCAAAAGAAACGGTATATACCATTCGAAAACTGACGGTGCGCTGAAACCAAAAATGTATTTTTTATAAAAATCGATCGATGGCCTTGTTTGAAAATTGCGTTTTTGTAAAAACTTAATAATCTTTTATTCAACGGGCTGTCCCGGACATTCTTGAAAACATAAACATGTATTTTTGAGTTCCAGTGAAAGCTGAACGCCAAAAGAACAATATTTAGCGAAGCAATATTTCCAAACGTTAATATGCGTCTCCCACAGCCGAAAATAAGGCGCAATCACAGCAGCTCAGTGTCACGATGGACCAAAGTCAGCCACACAGAAGCGTGAAATGACCCTTATCGACTCGCAGACCCGGCGCTCTAGGCCCGCCTGACCGGTCACGGAAAGAACGTTCGGCTCTCGTTCTACTAAACAAATGTCTTATTTGTCAGTTTAACCCTCGCACGACCAGGCCATTTCTCATAACACGAACGACCAGGGGGGGGGGTTGTTACGACCCCCCCCCCCTGGCGTTTCGAAACGGAAGGTCGTAGAGCTTAGCGGAAAAAAACAACGGATTGCTCTCAACGAGATCTCGTGATTGGTGGTATATTTTTTGGTCCTAGGTCAACATTTGACCTACTTTTGACCGGTCAAAGGTCAAATTTTCGGAAAAATAGACTTTTTTTAACTTTCGGCGGCGATTGCGGCAAAACGGTGGGAGATATCGACTTGAAACCTTCACTATCGTGTTCCTTGATCAATTCTCTATCGTTTGGTATGTATTTCGTTTCCCTAGCTCTAAAAATGGCGCGTTGGGAGCGCCGGAAGTCGGCAAGGTCACAGTCGGCGGCAGAAATTCGAAAAATCAAAATTTAAATTTTTGAAATCTGATTGTATTTTTGGATTTGGGAGGTCCATTTGCTCCCTATAGAAGCTAATATTGCTGCATATTCCCATTGAGGTGACAAGAATTAGCAAAATAGTGGTTCGGGCGCTTTTCAAAAATAGTACCGGACGCTGTTCCTCTTGTGACGTCATAGCTCCGTGACCTGACCTGACCCGGTCAAATTTCTTATACCATATGATAGCCAATACTTGCCCCAACATGCATGGGAAGTTTCATCACGATCCATCAACCGATGTCCGTACCACCGGCAGGAAACCTCGGGCGTTGGCACTCAGTTTGTGAAAATCCGGCCGGAGGCTGTACCTCTTATGACGTCATAACTCCGTGACCTGACATGACCCGATCAATTTTTTTCGGCAAAAGATGCGCAAAGGTTGCCCCAGAGGGTATTGAAAATTTCAGCCCGCTACGACAAGCCGTTTAGCGTGCACTTCGAAAAAACCTCAGGGGGGGGGGGTTGATACAACCCCCCCCCCCTAGGCGTTCTAGGGTTAACTGTCCACATCGCTATTAAAGTTATTCAGGATACCTGTGAAGAAAATTCATTGTTCTGTTCGATTTACAACATGCTTTAATTTACATTTTTCTTATGCATGTTTTGTTCCATCCAGCTGCGATCAGTGCCCACGCAGGGGAAGTGAGCGGGGTTTCACTGTCAGAGGCTGTACTGGTGACAGCTGCTCGGCCGTGCGACCGGTCAAAGGTTACCCTGCCCCACCGGGCGCTACCCCCACTCCACCCGAGCTGAGGCCGGTGCAGCCTCTGACCTCTGACGGCCAATTTTCCTTATATGGGCATGATACCAAGCTCAATTGAGCAAAGTAGACATGAACAAATGCAAATTAATGCATGATGTGAGGATGACAGAACAATGAATTTTCTTCACAGGTATCCTGAATAACTTTCATAGCGATGTGGACAGTTAAACTGACAAATATGACATTTGTTTAGTAGAACGAGAGCCGAACGTTCTCATTCCGTGGCCGGTCAGGCGGGCCTAGAGCGCCGGGTCTGCGAGTCGATAAGGGTCATTTCACGCTTCTGTGCGGCTGACTTTGGTCCATCGTGACACTGAGCTGTGTGATTGCGCCTTATTTTCGGCTGTGGGAGACGTATATTAATGTTTGGAAATGTTGCTTCGCTAAATATTGTTCTTTTGGCATTCAGCTTTCACTGGAACTCAAAAATACATGTTTATGTTTTCAAGAATGTCCAGGACAGCCCGTTGAAAAAATATTATTAAGTTTTTACAAAAACGCAATTTTCAAAAAAGGCCATCGATCGATTTTGATAAAAATTACATTTTTGGATTCAGCTCACCGTCAGCTTTCGAATGGTATATATCGTTTCTTTTGAGCCTGAGATGACCTTCCGGCGAACCGTGACCGAGGGTCGGCTGGCCGGTCCTCGGTGTCGGGGGTAGCGGGTCAGCGGGGTCAGCGGGGGTGGAGGGGAGGGGAGGGGGAGGTTGTGGAGGGAAGTGATCGGCGAGAGAGTCCGTGAACACCCTCTGCTCAGTTCACGGCGGGTGGGGAAAAACACATGAAACTTCGTACGAACCAACTGTGGATGAAACTTCGTATGAAACAACTGTGGATGAAACTTCGTACGAACCAGCTGTGGCTCACGCACCACGCCTACACCAGCCTCTGACGTATAAAAGTAGCTCTGTAAAAGCCCCGCCAGGAGTCGTATCTCCCCCCATCCACTCGTTATGACAGGGCCGGGGGACTGGCCAGATCAGGGCTGAGGAAAGGGGTTATTCTATACGTACCGCATCATAGTGTCTCGAAAACTTCGTTACTTTACCCGCGAGCTGCTGGATGAGCTAAACCCCCACTTTTATCGCCGCGCTTAAAAAAACGGCCGCGTCGCAGGAGTGCCAAATTCTGGTTGCATGTAGGGAATAAATTGAAGTTCATTGCGATGAAATTTCAAACAAATTGGTGGGGAAAATTAAGATTGAGGTTATAGTGACGTCATGGCTCCTGAGTTTTCGATCAGGAACGGTATGTGTTAAAAAATCATAAACTCACAGAATAGCCATAGACACTCCAACGCAACTCGTTGTCCAGACGTAAATATGCTAGACACATGCCGTTACGACCATTAGACTGTTTCAGGTGACACCGTTCTCTCAGTCTTTTATATACCGTACGTTCTCTTTTTTAGAAATGGAGCCCAGGCAGCTCCAAGAGGAGGTTATCCAGATGAAAGAAGAGATGGCACTTCTGAAGGAGGAAATGACACATCCTAATCAAGAGTACATCGCCCGTTTGGATGGGGAACTGACCACACTGAAGAAAAACTGCGACTCACTGAGTGAACAGGTGGTCGGCCTGGGGGGAGAAGTGGCCACACTGAAGAAGGAGGTGACTACACTGAAGGAGGGCAACGCCACACTGAAGGGAGACAACGCCACACTGAAGGGAGACAACGCCACACTGAAGGGAGACAACGCCGCACTGAAGGGAGACAACACCACACTGCGTCAGGAGGTGGTCCATCTACGTGAAGAGGTAGTCCGCCTGCGACAGGCTGTCCTCGAGGAGCGCACCACTCGCCAGGTCGTCGTGGAGGAGCTGCGGCAGGAGGTCCGCCGGCGAGCAGCGCCATCCGACCGTTCACAGATGTGAGACTGAGAGGCAGAAGGGGTGGCACTGGGGGGGGGGGGGGGGACAAAGATAAGGGTAAACATTAGAGTTAGCCGCCTTTGGCTGCAAGGGATGACACTTGGTGTAGACAGTTTGTCGGTAATAGTCAACCCGGTTGTGTAGACAGTTTTTTTTTTTTTAAGGGCTGCGAATGTATACTTTCAGACAAAACCGGAAAAGTTTTCTGAAACTTATTCCATGCTTTAACGACCTCCTGCCAGAAGGGATTCATTCTTACCGATTCCATTTTCTTTCCACTCAAATCCCCACACGTAAATAATAATTGACTGTTTGGAATGACATTTTGCATGACATGTTCATAATCCTTATCAGAGCATATTATTCTTTTAATCCACGACAATTTCATGGAATCATTAAAAGTACGCAAACAAGGGATACCAAACTTCCTAATCATATGAGTACGTTTAATCTTATCCTGTCCATTGTCCCAGACAAACTTGAAAAACTGTCTTTGAAGTTTTACGATAAGGTCTTCTGGAGGACCAGGTAATACAGTTAATAGGTTCGTTAGTTTCGAAAGTGCTAGCGTTTTGAGTACCGTGCGCTTACCGTACACAGTAAGCTTTCTTCTGAGCCACCCCTTCAGAAGGTTTCTAATATCGATCATTTTTGCTTCAAAATTTATTGAGCTCATATCTAGCATGTTGCTTGTAAAAATAATGCCCAAGTACTTAAATTTTTCTTTAATAACATCAAACGAAGAATCAGTTACAAACGCAGGAGCCTGAAAAGACCCTAGAAAAAAAGATGGGTCAT
Organism: Amphibalanus amphitrite; assembly: GCF_019059575.1. Classification (NCBI taxonomy): domain Eukaryota; kingdom Metazoa; phylum Arthropoda; class Thecostraca; order Balanomorpha; family Balanidae; genus Amphibalanus; species Amphibalanus amphitrite. Next base: position 45,440 of record NW_024881986.1, read on the forward strand.
CGTCGCTTGGTCCATAAAGCACCACCAGAGTACATCTGAAATATCCATCGAACTCGACATTCATAATGATGTAGTTACCTAAATCGTCCGAAACATAACTATGAACTATCACCGGCGCCCCAGGGCTGGGCAATACCACTATGCCTCTTGAATTACCGGATCCACAACTCATGAATACATCAGTGCCCCACTCCGAGCGAATCCTATCCTTCATTTCTGGGGTAATGTGCGTGTCCACAAGACAATACAGTGCGCAGCTAAGTCCCTTAATGTACTGAAACACGTCTCGTCTCTTTTTGAACTGACGTATCCCTCTAACGTTAACGCTAAGCACTGTTAGACTCATACTCATTCTCTATCCTTTTTGTGTGACTTGATTGCGTATTTGACAAAATAAAAAAGGAAACTGATGAAAAGCAAAGCAATAACATAGACGAAAAAATCAAATACAGCTCGTTCACTACGTCGCTCGTCGGAAGGATCCAAAGCATCGCTACGTTCCGTGGATGCCACCTACCTGCAAGCACAAATAACATAAAGAACACTTGCTGATCACCAGTCAATACCAGTGCAAATACCTTACAATGGTACCTTAGACACCTTACCAACAAACGACGCGTAATAACTCGCGCAACATATAACATCGAGCCTATGAGACTGCGTAGGGTATAACTCAACAGAAAAACTCCCGTATGTCCCGTGAGCCCCCACTAGGACCACGAGACGGCTGCGACGATCGGACCACGTCGGCAGACAAACGGTCCTCTACTGGACCCGAACCTAGTGACTGCTCCGACACCTTAACACTCCCCCGCCCCCGAGCAGGCCCCTTAGCTCTCGTTCCCCCCTGAGCAGACGCACTCGCTCCCAGGTCCCCGTCGTTCCCGCCAGAGCGCCGAGTGCGCTCCTCCCTCTGCAACCCGCCGCCCCGCGACGAGAGCCCCATCGCCCCCTCGGAGGTGGCCGGAGACACAGTCTGCATTGGAGACTCCCCGCCACCAGACTCACATGATAGAGTGGCGACAGACCGGTCACCAGCCACGTCGCCGGCGGGGGTCAGGCTCTCCTTGTCTTTGTCCGCCTCTCTAGAGCACACTGAGTCTCTAGGAGTAGACTGCATCCCCCCGGCGGCTGTCGGTGATCTCTGCCTGGTGTCCCAGTAACACCGCTGACCCCATTCCCCGTCGGCACAGCCGCAGCATCAGCGGTGGAGGCGGCCTGCAGCGGCGGCAGCAGGCGCACCTGCCGTACCGGCTCTCTGGCGCAGTCTAGCAGAGAAGACGACGAGCGCCGACTCCTGTCCTCCGTGACGTCATCGGGAGACACCCCGGCTCCGCCGGCTCCCTCCTCCATCGAGTGTCCGGAACGCGCGGCGGGAGTTCCTCTTAGCTCTCCTCCACGATCCCGATCTCCAGTTCCAGGGTTGAGGCTGGGAGACGTCCTTGTTTCCGCCTGGGCTCGAACTTGAGACGGGCCATCCGCGGAACGCCTCAGATACGACACTCGGCCGTTCGTTTGGGTGTGCTCTCGCTCCGGTTGATGGGGCGGACGGGCTCCCGATAGCTGACGCACAGTCTCCTCATTACTGACTCTGATCGGGGCGGAGTCACGTGTCTTACAAGCAAGTACGTTTCCAGACCTGGTGAAGACTGAAAAGATGGCCTTTTCTTTTTTCAGTTGCAGTAGACTCTGGAACAGAGCCTGTCTTCTTGGAGTCAGGGACTCCGAGATGTACAGTCCCGATCCTTTCAGCTTTGATTTGGAACGGAACATCACATCCCTGTCTGAGCCTGGTGCCGCCGAGTAGAAGTCCATCATAATTTTCCCGCTTTTCAGTCTGAAGGCTGCCCTTATTTGCGCTCGTTCGACATCGTGCTGCATGTACCGATGGATTAAGGCACAAATCAACTCAGCTGCATCCTCCCGTCGATTTTGGTTCAGCACGGCTGGGCCCGAGAACAGAAGACAAGTCAGTCTTTTTTCTTGCTGCACACGGTCCTCCTGCAGTTCTAAACGCTGCAGACGAGCTTCCATGTCTGCCGTCCCCCGCCGTAGCTGCAGGATATCCCAGTCGGCAGACTGCTGACGAGCTGCCAGAGTCGATATCGAATCCATCGCAAACGATATGGATTGTTCTATCGCTGCGATGCGCCTTTCGTTGGTGTCTTTAATGGCGGCCACACACTTTGCATTTTCACTGACAATAAAATCTTTTAATTCCGCACACAGATCACTCTGGCGCTGATCCGGCTCAGCACCGGCTCCTCCCTGACTCTGCTGTAGCGGCGAGCCGGCCTTGCGTTTTTTACCCATGGTCAGTCACTGATGAGTGCAGACCAACACCAGAGGTCCCGCGAGCAGCTCTGACTGCAGCTCCAAACCGGCCCGTCGATGAAGCTTCACTTTCGTAGCCGGCCACCAGAGGTCAGTGTCCTTGTCCCTTCCTGACGGAGGCCAGCTCAAACTCGGCCGACCAAGAGCCGGGGGCGCGGCCGCCTGACCCGCCAGACGTAAACAACCGTCGGTCTCGAGTGACGTCTCTAGATGTTAGACGTCACCGAGGCCATCCCAGCCAATCCTGTCCCGAAGCTGGGTGCAAGTGACGTCATACCATGAGGGTCCCGAGCGTGACCCGCGCTGCTCGGACCAAGGCTGGGTCACCCTAAACAAAGACACTTCTCCGACTCTAGATCCTATCGTCGGGAGTGTACACTTGCCGATTTTACTCGACGCACTTCTAAGTCGGTCTAGGAAAAAGCCCAGAGCCAACTCTGGTCTAAATCGGATAGAAAACACAAATATATGCGGAGCGCTCACACCCGCGACCAATCAGGACGACGGTGGCGCCACCACTACGTTGTGTAGACAGTTTGTAAGAGTCAACCTGGTTGTGTGGGCATTTTGTCTGTAAGAACCAACCCGGTTGTGAATACAGTTTGTCTGTAAGACACTGGATTGGCTTACCTACGTGGGCCCATGGTACGGTGCTGTTTCGGTAAAATGAAGACATCTCGAAATTATCGCCTTATAACTGACCTTAGATGACGTCATACTACGTCACTCTGACGTCATTTCACCACAGTGACGGCGAAGAGGTGGTCTCACTGAAGGCCGACACCTGTGACAAGTGTGACGCCACCACCAGTTGTGACGTCACCCCAACTACGGAGGAGATGGGGGCCCTGTTTCACCGGTGATAGCAGCAAGCTGCTATCACGTTTCGCGAGCTGACGTCATGTCGTGACGCCATACTGTTGACGTAATTGGTAGTCCCGGCGCACGATTGCCGCGACCTTGGCGGCGGTATTAAGTGACGTATGAGCCTAAAAGTAAGAGTTTACGCAGTCATGATAGTATATTTATTTTTGATATATATTTTTTCAATATGATGTATTCAAAAGAAGTTGGGTTTAGGAAAAATTTGGACATTAACTTCGAACATTTAGCTGATGACGTAAAACAATATTGCGGCAATCGTGCGCCAGAATTGCCCCTTACGTCAGCAGTATGACGTCATCACATTACGTCAGCTCGCGCAATTTGATAGTAGCTTGCTGCTATCACCGGTGAAACAGGGCCGGGGCCGGCGTCCGGTAAGCGTAGGCCGCCTGCGGCTCGCGAGGCCAACATCTACCACCTGGACACCGAGCTGCTGAAGATGGTGATGAGCAAGATGGACTGCTGGGACATGTTCCGCGCCAGGCGGGGTGAGTGTCCTGTTGAATGCCGATGTCGTATTTCACAATAACATCCGAGTTGATGTGTTTGTTTCCTTAGCCATCAGATAGTTCAGCAATGGGGGTCGGAAATCTGAACGAATGTGGTAGGTAAAGGGCTGCTGGAGACGTGAACGGCCGCCGTAATATGGTTGCCGCCTATTTGCCAGATATATAAACTCTGCCGGTTTGTGGACTTTGAGTTTCAGGCTTTCCATTGACGTCACTTGTTCCTCCTGTTTCGTTGGTGCCGACAGTCTGCCATCGCTGGCGGTCCGCCGTCGACGATATCGTCGGCGACTGTCGGCGGGAGCTAACCGATCAGAAAACCCGCGGTGGAGAGGACCCGGCGCCGGCCACGAGCCTGGAGCTCGTATTGAAGGCACAGGACCAGCCAAAGATGACCGAACTGCAGGCGCCGACCGCTGAGACGGACACCGACCTCCGACTGGTCGGTGAGTACCGTGTGAAACGCGCTACACACGAACTGGTAGGGGAGGTTGGGGTAATTTGGCCGCTTTTTTAGAAAACGATATAACTTAAAATTGACGACACATTTCTGCATTTCTCAACGCTAGCAGGTGCCGCATTCAGTTTACTTTACTGGACAGTGAACTTGAAATGATAGAGTAATTACTTATATTGAAATTGTGACGTATTGCAAAGGTCTGCAAGGCGGCCAAATTGCCCCACTAGCAGGGTTATTTGGCCGGGGGTGTGGGATAATTTGGCCGGTGTTAGTTTGCGGTCGGGATTTTCTGTTATATTGCGAGTCTGCTTCAGATTCAGCAATGACGTGTGTCCTATGACGCATTTGCCGCATTTTGGAGGTTGACTCAGGGGTCACAGGGGTCAAAATAGCCAAATTAGCGGCTCTAGATGCGAAGACAGTTTTTTACAAATAACTTTTGAAGTAATCAAGCTAGGCCAAAATTTCGAGTACCATCGTAATTCTCTCGTCAGTCCGCATCGAAAGATATATGTGTTGACCTTGAGAAGTCAGGTTCAAAGGTTGACCTCAGGTCACGTTACATCAGGTCGGTTGACCTCAAGGTCACGTGATTTCAAGGTCATCATGCATATCATTCGATGCGCCTTGGCGAGCTGAACAGAATGAGACCATTTGTACGGCTGTACCATTTTTATGCAAGGATTTATTAGCAAAAAACGTTTGGTAACCTTTGATGACGTCACATGCTCTTACAGTTGACCAATCGGAAGTAAGGCATCAAAGTAGTCAAAGTTGGTCATGAAGCATGTCATTTATGGTACAATTGACCATGAAAACTCGGCCGTCCCAGCATAGTGACCATGAGCGCACCGGCCAAGTTGCCCCGCTAGTCCCGGCCAAATTACCCCATATTGCCATTCTGAAAATTTTTGTCTATAAAGTCATTACGGCTATACGGAATTAGATAAAATTGCTCTTGGATCCGCTGAACACCCCCAAGAATGACGCTATAATGTCTGAATTCGTTTTTAGCCCAAATACTACACGTTATACAACTTTGTAAACAGAAGTAAAAGTTACCGTTTTCTAATGAAATTAACGTTTTATTAACCCGCGCCCAGATGGGGTCTGCCGAGCAACGCGGTCTGATGGGGGGCCATTTTGCCCTCCCCCCCCTCAGATCTCGAGAACCACGCAACATAGCGACAAGCAGTAAACGGTGTTGGATAGCCCCAACGGGGAACTACCTTGTGACCCAATTTCATTTACCTCGGTCAAACCGTTGACGTCACAGGTCAGGTCAAAGGTCGAATTTTCACCGTTTACAGGCATTTCAAGAAATGCGTTGTAAAATCGAGTAAAATGCATTTCATTGAAAATCATCGATTGGGAAATGTTCTTCAAACACATATTTTGCTATTTGAGGTCACTGATACCAGGTCAGGTCACATCTAGGTCAGGTCACTGGGGGGTCGCAATATGAAAGTGTCGTGTGATACATGTTTTATGGTCCATTTGGTCCATTGGTCAGCTTAGGTCACGTTTTGGTCAAGGTCAGGTCAAGGTCAGGTCAAGGTCAGGTCAAGGTCAGGTCAAGGTCAGGTCAAATAAGGTCAAATTTCAAAGTTGATATTTTTGAATAAAATGGGTATTGATTCGATGCAGCTCGTCACGGGGAGTTCAATGGTGGTCTCTGTTTTGCGCTACGAGGTCTAGAATTGCTAAAAAATTGAGTTCAAAAATTTGACGTCATCAATTTTTAACAGTTTTTTTCGCTATAACTTGGCCAAAAAAAGAGGTATCAATCTAAAATTTGGTATGTATATCGAAGAGCGCAGGGACTATCACATATATTCCGGTTTTTTTCGAAATTCGAAAAATTTTTGGATTTTTTTTTAGTTTTTCTAAAAAAATTATTTTTTTTATTTTGGGGGTCAAAATCCCAAAATTTCGAAAATCCGAGATAGCAGTTTTGTAGCGCCATTTTTTTCTCTACACAACCACATAAAGAACTTTAAAATTGCTTGTTAACTGTAGAATTGGTGAGCGTTTCAAGATGTCATGTTTTTGCCCATTTTTCCTCGAACATGACCTCAGTTTGAACTCAATAACTCCTGACCTGAGGTGACCTGTGACTTGAAATTTTGTGTGAAGGTGTCAAATTGATGCCCGGTAAGGTACCCAAAATTTGGCGGTGCTGCGCGCCGCCGTTTTCTCGCTATTCAGGAAAAACCACAGGGGGGGGGGGGCAAAATGGCCCCTCCCCCCATCAGGGCGCAGGTTTTGAATACAACTACAAGGGGCAAAGTTTTGACATTTGTCCTCCAGTTATTTCTACCCATGACAAATGAATAGAGACTAGAGTTATTTCACTCACTTTTATTAGGCATCGTACAGGTTGGGGCGTCCAATTTACACCACCGGCCAAATAACCCCACTCTCCCCTACGCTTTGTCCCGCTGTAACTGCCATTCCTTGTCCATATGAGCGATCACTTCTTCACTGACTGGTGTTGCTTTATTCCAGCGGCCACCTGCCACGCCCTGGAAAAGGCCAACCTGCGCGGCTTCAAGCTGCGGGTCTCTGCCCTGCGCCGGCTGGCGCGTGCCAACGGCTCCAGTCTGCGTGAGCTAACGCTGCCGGCCGGCATCAACGACTGGCAGCTGGAGGCGCTGCTGGAGCCGCTGAAGGCTCTGGAGCGGCTCGATGTGAGCCCACCTGTGGACAGCTCCGGCAAGTGGCTGCGGCTGCTGCCCAAGTCGCTGAAGAGACTGGACATCACTGGTGAGAAGGGTCGATAGGGTGCTGGTGGAGTGAGTTTCTAGCACTGTCGCATCGACACTTAGTTGCGGCACTGGATCTCGAGAATGGCGTAGTCGATGAAGGAAAAGTATTAACTCCCCCGGAATTGTTGCATGTTTTGTGTGGTGAGATAAAGAAAATTGTAAAGAAGGGAAGGGCGAATTTGTTCGGTTACACTTTTTTGCTTATTAGCACATAAGCCGGCCGAGGTCTGATAGGTAATTAAGTCTGAGGTTGGAATCATTGACACAATGCGCGTTAAACATACCATCAGCATATATGTAAGCTTACTTCATTATCTAGTATCCACAATGCACTTAAAACCAAACCAACACAAATGTATTAGAACTAGAATACGATGAAAACAAAATGAATAATGAAAGTCTTTAATTGCCTGAGCCTTATTGTCAATGACAATAATACTAGGGAGACAGGTGATTATGCCACCTATAGGTACGAGTGTTGTCTGTCAATAAGCTGACTGATGGTGCCCACGACCAATGCTCTCCCTACCCACAGGCCACAATGCTGTTAACTGGCGATCATATCCCTCTCCACAGGGTCGGGGATGACGCGGGCACCTCTGACTTTCGTAAGATGTCCGTCGGAGGGACTTGTGGTCGGTGTACAGCTGGCAACGGACATACTCCTGGACCAGCTGGCTGCTCTGGCGGCCCACACAGTCACCAAGCTGTTCATTCGTGGTGAGCAACACCAACACGAGCAGAGCATCGGTGCCAAGATATCGTGACCACTGACCAATGGGCAATGACCATGACATATCGACAACTTTTTTAAACCCCACATTTGTTCTCTCGTGAAGTTCAGACAAGTTGTTTAGCAACCTTCAAAAAAGGTACAGTCACTCCATTTTTCTCAAGTTTGTCTGTCTTGGCACTGGCAGATCAAGCAATGTCAGAATAAGCTTACGAGTTACGAACACACAAATTTGATCAGGATCGGACGATTGGACACTTTTAAAAGGAGATCTTTCGTGCTTCCCGGAAATTCACCGGAGAACAGAATGTGGGGTTTTAAAAAAAGGTGTCGATATGTAGGGCACACGTGGCGCTTACGTTCTGCTTACTACTGCACTTCATCAAATTGACAAAACGTAGCTCCTATCGTTAAACAGATATCGAACTGATCATGCTAATGAGTATATGTATTTGGCTATTATGTATTAATATAGTATATGATTATGCTTCTCATTCTCAATAACGACGGGCGCTCAAGAGTAGAGACTGCTACGCTGCTATGGACTTGTTAGAAGGATGGCCCATATAAAGCTGTTAGATCTTACTGCTGCGCTCTCCCACTATTCCTTTATTGCTCTCGCTTGTCCGTTTCCCAAAAAGGTGTCGTACTGGTTAGTACTAACTACTAAGTATGATATCTTGCTGTGAATATTATTTGTCTTGAGTTGCAGCCATTCCAGTTAGCATGTGTGTCTGTATTTTTGTTTCACAGAGTCACCGTCCGTGACACCGGAAGCGACGGGACGCCTCCTGACTGCCCTCACCAGCTTGACGGACGTCACTCTTGTTGTATCAGGCGTCATTTCCGAAACTGTGCCGTCCGCCCTTCACGGCTGTTCCCAGCTGGATACGGTGCAGCTCAGTGACACCCGGCCCCTCACGGACATCCCTGCCCTGACCCAGTCAGAGGTGGCAGCGGTCAGAAGGTCAGTCGCCACAGTCGGCCGGACGGCGCCGGCGGGTATTTTATGCATATCTGGATTAGAGTTGCAAAGTTTTCCCAATGGGCTGCTACCGGCACCGCCCCGCCCCACAAAAATTTTCTGGGATACCGGCATGCTACCACGCCCCAAGCAAAAAAAAACCGCCAATTTACCGGCATACCAAAAAACCTGCATTCTTGATTCTGGCTTACCCCTACATGAGATGCAACATTTTGGCAATTTCAGTAGCCGCCCCACCCAGCAGCCACCCATTGTCCAACCAAAACTACCAGCAGCCTGATGTTAGCTGAGTTCGCCCCACAAATACCACAATTTTGAAACTCCATTCCAGTCTACAGCTGTTTAAATATATCCTGTAATCAAAAAGGTATTGCCTACAAAAAGCATTAACACATTCATCAAAAAAGCAAGGACAAAAAGAACTTGAATTACTGAAATGTGTTTCTGAAGATTGCACAGTGAGCAGCAATCACATTTGCCACAAGCGTTCTTATTTTCCACATTCTCCTAAAATATTGCAGGTACCAACCAAATAATGAACTATAGATAGTCACAACTCACAAATCACAATATTGATATAAAAAACTACAGATTCGGCCATATTCCTAACTCAAACTCATGGACTCATGAACTGAGGAAGCGAGATCAACATCAGCTTTTTCCTATCCGCCAAGGTCATCCTATCCGCCATGGCTTGCTGGCTCGTGAGTAAGATACGAATCATGTAAAAATATGTGTTAATAACTCACTTGTCATGAGAAGTCACCAAATAATATGTATAAAAACGATATAATATCCTCCCCCATCTCAAACGCGGGAACAAACAAATGGTTATAAAGGATTTCGAAACAGATGCGCCATAACACAGTTTTTAACCAGCTGATTAACCCGCGCCCGGCTGGGGGTCCTGGATTTCCACGCCCTGCTGGGGGGGGGGTGTTTGAACACCCCCCCTTCTAACTCGGCTCCTGGGCCACGTAGCGATACGCGGAAGGCGACGTTCGAAAGAGCGTCAAAAATAATGACGAAATCACTTCGGTCAATTTTTTGGTCAGGTCAAAGGTCAGGTCACCAGAGGTCATTGAAGGCAAAATTTCGCCGATTTCCAGGTCGAATGTCGAAAATTTCCAAGAAGCCAACGCATAACTCGGGAACCAATAGAGCTACAGCGCCGCGGAAAAGCGCATTCGATAGCCCTATTAACGCCCTTTCTGAGTAATTTTCTCAGATTTGACCTAACGTCAACGGTTTTGCCTGCAGGGGGCAAAAACTGCAAAAATAGCCGATTTTTTCGGAAACAGTTTTTCTGCAATAACTTTTGACCCAAGCATTGTACGAGCTTACTTTTACCGGCATCGTGTTCCTCTCGTCAAGACGCATCGAATGAACTATAACTTGACCTTGAAAGGTCAACTTGAAAATTTGACCTCAGGTCAAGGTCATGACCTGACCGGAAAGGGTCATGTTGCATATCAGTCGATCCGTATCGTCGAGCTGAACACATCTAAGGTGTTTTCATCGCTTTAGCATGCCTCTATCAAAAGTTATTTGCGAAAAACTGTTAGATACCATTCGTGACCTAAGATGACCTCAGGGCATAAACAGGGGTCACGGACACCATTTTCATGTTCAGTGTGTCTAAACCACTTGTAATTCAGTGTTTGGGAGTGTTTATAATGTCTTTCGTCCAAAAGAGACGCATTTCAATTTTCTCCCATTGACTTATAATGGGGAGGTCGCAAAATTGACCTGACCTTAGGTCATCGATATCAAAATTCTGAGATATACATTTTGTACATGCTATTGCTCTTAGCAATCGCTGAAAGTTTCAAAGCGATCGGTCACTCGGTGTAGCTATGACAGACATTGAAACTTTTTATGAGGTGAGGTCACTTCAAGTGACCTGGTGACCTGACCTTGAATGACCTTGGTCTGAAATTTGCACAACATGTGTAGAATTGATGTATGGTAAGGTGTACCAAAAACGGCGGCGCTCCGCGCCGCCGTTTTTGAGATATTCGCGAAAAACCACAAGGGCGGGTGTTCAAACACCCCCCCCCCCAGCAGGGCGCGGGTTAAAACACTGCAAAAAAGGTTTTAGGACTGCAAACTTCTGTCTCGTGAATGATTTTATTCATAAAAATCATCCAACACGATATTGAATTCCAATGAAATCAACACTGTGAGTGTTATTCACTACAAGAACATTGATTTCTCTTGAGTGATTCAACCAAAAGGGCATATGAATAAATATTACGTCATCAGCTTACATCCTTTCATTAGGGGACAGAGGATCTTAAAAGTCAATCCTTGGTTGCCTTTGCGCCACATTGCGCCACTTTGTATTCATTTGGTCTGCATGTTGTGTTTTCTTGTAAAGATAAGACAAGATGCCAGTTTAATTCATTTTCATTTCATTTTGGGACCAAAGTTAGGTTCAGGGCTACCTAACACCTGCCTTTTCAGCTGGATTTTCAGTGTCAAATTCTTTGTAGAGTATCTCAGACCACATCCCAGGACTCAAGGCCAGTTGAACAATGTGTTTTGTGTTGTTTTGATTCTGCCTTTTGCCTAGGGAATGTTGCCATGAACATTTATCTATTTTAGTTATTGTATTATGCCTATTACCTAACATCAGACTTACTAATTGGTTGTGCTTTTGCAACATTAATGAGTATTCTTTGTCTTCCTTTGATAGACCACAGTAGATTCTTGACAATTCTAATTAGAGCCAAACCTGTGAAATGCTGAGGTTCATGTGTCACCCCTACCCTTAGCAATGGAACTTCTACCACAAAATGTATTTTGCAGTGGCTAAGATTGCTGTTATTACAATTCAATAGCCTCTTAGTGTCCAAAGTTTGAATCATATGCTGATAATTTTTTTTTGTGCAAAATCAAAAATACCGGCATGCTACCGGCAAGACATGCCAGATACCACGAAAAAACCTGCGGTAGTGAAAAATTACCGGCATGCCGGTAGTGCGGTAGGGAAATTTTGCAACTCTAATCTGCATAGACCGCAATAACCCCAGGAACTGCGTATCCGTTGGAGGTATACATTATAGTAATACGGGCACATGGACACTGGAAATGGAAACAAACTCGTTACAGAAGAATGAGCATCTACAAGCAGACTTTTTGACTCAGGTGGTTGTGTTGATGCAATGCAAACAGACAGACAGACGGACAAACGGACGGGCAGCTACATTATCTGGACTGGACTGGTATTAATATAGATATGGACATAATATTGGATGGCATAAGGCTCTTAGTATCGTGTGAAACATGTATAGCAAATTGCAGCACCAGACTGGGAACTTGAGGTAGCTGGAGGCACATATGTTCTGTTATGAACGGCATTGGTACTACATGGTGTCTCCGTGTCGAGTCGCCCGCTGGTGCCACTGTGTGACTGTGTCCCGTATACTGACCCGTTCTGTTTTGTTATGATCTGTTGCAGGATGGCAGTGACCTGCAGGAAACTAAAGAACCTGCACCTCACCTCCTCACTCGAAAACCGCCAGGCCGTCCTGACTGCCCTGCACGTGACAGACCTGGGATATGACGGTGGCCAGTCTCGCACAATCACTCTCTATGTCCCCAGTAAGTGGCAGCGTCTCTGACCACCCACACTAGCCGACATGGCGCCACCGGCCTCTCTGATACGCGCAGACACTGACGCACGTGACGTCACAATAGGTGACGTGTAACTCCGTTAGTGACGTCACCAGGTTGTGCTCGACTCAAAAAAATTTGCCGACTCGACTCATCATTCAACTTCAGAAAGCCCTGACTCAGCTCTGACTCAAACAAGGAGCTGATTTTTCCCCTTGACTCAACTCATGACTCAAGCGGCTCAATGAAAATATGAGTTGACTCAAGCTTGTCTCAAATTTTTGTTGAGTCAAGTCAGGGTTGGCAGGGGGTGGCAAAAACTGGTTTTTGCCAGTGGTTTTAACCGGTTTAAACCGGCTGGCAGAAACCCCGGTGGCAAAAACTGGCAAAAACTGGATAAAACTCAGTTGGCCCAAACCACAACTTTTCTTGTTAGGAATGGATCTGAAATGTACAAATGCATTTCTGGATGTTATAGAGATGCACCAAACATTCTGAAGTTTGCCTCATTACTTATCCCTTCTTAAAATGTCTATGCATGTCGGTAGGCAATAGACATCCACCACAGAATGCATTTCCATGTAGGGGAGAGTGGGGCAAAGCTGCCACGGTAGGGTGCAGTGCGCATATCAGTGGCAGATACTCCTTCGCACTTCTGATTGTGCAGGACTCACTCTTGCACTGGCTCATTTGTCAACCCCAAAAGGCGTCTTACTGGTTCCTTATGGAAAGCCCATGAAAGTGTTGTTCAGTTATAGAACACTTCAACGGTCAAAGTCACTTCTGTTTGAAAGCATAAAGCTTTCACCGAATTCTCCTTAAAATGTTTCATGTTCAAATCCATGTGTAGGCATATCATTGTGATGGTTTTTAGTTTTTGCCAGTTTTTGCCACTTTTTGCCGGTTAAAACCGGTTTAAACCGGCAAATGGCATAAACTAGTTTTTGCCGGCAAAAATGCCAACCCTGAGTCAAGTGAGTTGACTCAAAATTGACTCAGATAAAAAAGTTGTTGAGCGGTGGGTGGGGGTGAAAAAAATCCTGCAGCAGGGCCAGGCCTAAGTTGTTGACTCGACTCAAATCTGACTCATTTGAGTCAGAGTTGAGTCAAATTTCTGACTCGACTCATGAGTCAAGCACAACCCTGGACGTCACAGTATTTCAGTATCAACCCTCATGACGTCACTAGTCAGTGATACACACAAATGTCATTGTGTTTGTTTCTGTATATGTAGGCGACGTCACGTCATCAGTCTTAGTTGCCCCATGTGACATCACTAGCAAACTGTGCGTAATCTGGCGTGCTCTGTTTCCAGAGTCTATAAAAGACGAGATTGAAGAGCCCTCCGACAGTAGCATCTGCGTGGCGTACTACAACGACAGCCACTAGCTCTGCTTCCCAGTGCTTCATCTACTCCGGTGCCGGCGGCAGTGTCGGAACTCGACAACAGATGGCAGCACCGTGTCCCGTCGACAGCGCTGTGCTGTACACACTACACAATGCACGTCTAGACCTTCATATCCAGAAGTGCCTCGAGCCGCCCTGTCCCATCGGGCCAGGTCCGTGGGTACTTTACCGCCGTGCCAGCCGGTTTGGGTTGAGTGGCCACCTGAAGGCTGGTCATTTGATTTAGGCACAGATTGCACGTTTGTTGACACTGCTTTGATAGAGGCAGTAGGTATATTCAGTATCCGAGATTTATCACGCTCCGGGCCACTGTCCAGCCATCGGTGAACCGATGTCACCGTGCCAGAGGTACCGTCGTGGTGACGTCACGTGTGTTGTGACGTGACGTCACGCTGGCTCACACCACTGTGCTGGCTGTTGTGTTGTAGTTTCAGTTTAGACCAGAGAGAGGTTGGAGCTAGCTGTGAGGGTGTCCGGTCCAGGCCAAGGCCCTAAAACATAAGGTTGGACGAAGTTTTATACCAAAAATGTACTAGAATAGCGTACGAGTCAAAGCTATTTCCGTTGTTTCTTTACAAATATGTCGCAAACAAGCTTTTTCTGTAATAAATCATTATTTCGAAGTTAAGCTACTAGTTACTATAAATTCGATAAGCAAACACTTATTTTTTTTTATAAAAGCCTAGCTTATATAGTCCAATTCTAGTTGAATAATCAAGTAGCTACTAAATTTTCCAGATGTGACACATATTGCGCACTTCAGACAAATGCGTTGCTAAGGCGTTGCTAAGGACTCTTTCGCATGTTTTGCTGTGTGGTTTGTGTTTTTGTTATGAAGTGAGGGCCGGAGTGAGGTGGACAGGCTGTTTGATATTTTTTTCTGGTTTTCTAGGACCGTCGCAATTCTTTAACTTGACATACTTTTCTTGCTTTTTTATCCGAGGCTTTTTCAATAATTGGTAGATTCTATCGTGGAAATAAAAGGGTTAGCAGGCCACAGGGGTAAATGCAAGTCGACTGATAGTGAAATAAAAGGTAGAAGTGTCTGTTCCATTATAAATTTAATGTGATATGCTGGAACATGAAGCAACAGGATCAGACGCAAGAACCACCAATAAAGAGCCCAGAACCAGCAAGCGCCATGCCATCAAGAGCAGCCATGATAACGTTTGATTAGCTTTCAGAAAACCTTGGAACCTTGGAAAACCTTGTTGACTTCGCCTGTCAGTGGGGCTTATCCCTGTTGGTGATTCTGATAAATAAATAAATAAATAAATAAACTATACGCCAGACGGTGAGCAATCAAGAGATCTTACAAGACCAGTACTGAGTAGGTAGTTACTTGAAAACGAGAGCCGCCAGGAAAATCAGCAGATTCTTCAATGGCAACAGTAACACATTTCAACATCTATCTAGCAATGATTTGCACCAGCGAGGTGGCTATCATTGTGTTTTGTGTCTGTATCCCTAACTGCTCAAAAATATTTGTCATTAAATAAACAAACAAATAATGCGTCTTTTTCTACTGAAAGTAAGTTCTCCAAGTGGCAAGGGATGAATAATAGCAGGTACCTAATTAATTGCCATCTATTCATTCAATTCATAAATCATAGGCAATTCAGGGCATCGATCGGCAGCGCCCTTACTGCATGGTACTGCGGATCGTCCATGGATTTCTTGATGACTCCGACTCTGACTCAGACTTTCAAAAATAAACTCTGACTTTGATTTCAAATGTCGGCTCTGACCGACTCCGACTCCACAGCCCTAGCAGGTCTGCAGAGGCAATTAATTTTTGGTGACTCCGACTCCGACTCTGGCTTTCAAAATCGACTCTGACTCTGACTCTGGTCAGAGCTGTCGACTCCGACCGACTACAACTCCGACTACGGAACCCTGAAAGGTCTGCGGAGGGGATCGAATTTCGGTGACTGACTCAGACTCCAGCTTTTAAAATCGACTCTGACTCCGACTCGACGACTCAGGTCAGAACTGTCAACTCCGACCGACTTCATGACTCCGACTCCGGAGCCCTACTGGTAGCTATCACGCCAGGGAGCTGCAAATCATATGTTCCGTGGCAGTTTATGGCATTAAAGTCGATAACGCGGCTGAATCGCACTATGAAACACCCTTATTGGCTGCAAGAACCACGAAAGTTAGCGCATCACCACTGGAAAACGTGACAAGATATCGATTAATTGGCCCTGGATTTGGATAAATAACATGTTGATGATCATATTAGCACACATTTACATTACCAGTAAAACGCCTTTTGGGCGAAGGACGAGCGAGCGAGAGAGTGAGCCCTGCACGTGCAGAAGGGCGAGAGGGTACTTCCAACGGGCTTGTGCAAAGCACCCTTCTAACCGGTCGCTAGCGGCGTACCAAATTTGAACGCAATCGGCCCAGCCGTTCCTGAGATCTGGAAGCGGCATTCTGCACGTGCGCACGTGCAAACGGGGTCCAAAATGACTTTTGCACGGCACCCTACTAACCGGTCCCCAACCGTGTACCAAATTTGAGCGCAATCGGCCCAGCCGTTCTCGAGATCTGGAAACGCCCCCTGCACGTGCGCACGTGCAGTAGCACCCTAACCGCAACACATGGGAATGCCCATTGCCTGGTGGTTGCCTACCTGTATGCCAAGTTTCAGCGAAATCGTCCCAGTAATTACCGAGTTACTGAAATGGGAACAAATTTGGCACCTCTTATTGTTGTATTTTGCACGTGCAGTGGGGGTCACTCACATAGATGAAGAGTATCCGACCTTTGGTAGAAGGGATGCAGCTACCCTACAAAAATTACCGCAAGTCAATCGCCCAAGCGGCTGCTGATATATGAGCCTCTCAAAATCACTACTTTTGCAAAACAGCTTGAACACCCTTGACTTTTCACGTGGCACGTGCCACGACGGTCACTGAGATGTATCAAAAGTAGTCAATTACGGGGTAGAAGGGATGGGGCTACCCAACAAAAAAGACCGCAGGCCAATCGGTCCAGCGGTTGCTGAGATATAAGCCTCTCAAAAGCGTTACAGGCCGGGCCGGGCCGGGCCGGGCCGGGCTGGGCCGGGCCGGGCCGGGCCGGGCCGCTCATACTGAGATTTTTCCGTTATATTGAAAAGACTCGCTTCGCTCGCTGCGCTCGCTCGCTCGTAATCATCTATCTCAAGGTTGCCCTCCAGGCGGCTCTAAACTATGGCAATTTCCCTATCTTCAACATGTAAATGCCCTCGGGCGTCCTCGTGGTGACGTAGGCATGGGAGTGCCAGGTTGGTAGGAACTAGACTTCGACGCCCCCTGGTCCAGGCGATATCGGACCTCGCCCGTCACTGTGTCGGACCGTCGGTGGTCCGGTCGGCTGTGGTTCGTTTGGACCGGATATGTCCGGTTCGGTGTCGCTCATGGGATATCACGGGCTGATGGCGATTGAAATACACAGTGGTTCAGACTTTCAATACACAAATGTAACTGGATTTCCAAGCGCAACTATGTGGTGCTGTCATTTCGTGACCGCAACCCGTCAAAGGGATTGTAAGGCTTCTGACTATTATGCAATGTTTGATGCTTCATAAAAAAGTGTGTGCATCTTCAGATTGCCTAATATAAGTGTTCCGTGAAAATTAAGCCAAACCCAGAGAGTTATCAGTAAAGAGAAAAATCAGGTAATTCCCAGGAAACGTATCCCTCAGGGGACAGGGGCGAATCATACTTTTTACCCTCACCACCAGCCCAGCACTTCAGTTGACTGAGCCGTAAGGCTGTACTGATTATCACACATCAAGTGTGTCTATGGTGATCAATGTGTCACCCAGCCCGTGCGCTGCGGCACAGCCTACCACTGCAGGCAGCTGACTGACCGCTGAGAAACGGGGGGAGCATTCATTCTGGCCAGGGTTCATAATGTCCAGGGTACGCTATGCCCAGTGTCAAAATGGCCAGTGCCTTGAATGGGCCAGAGTTCATAATGTCCAGGGATTGCATGGTCCAAATGTGGCCAACTGGCTGCAGATAGGGTATATTCAAAGAGGCCAGGGTTCATAATGTCCAGGGCACGATGTGTCCAGTGTTCAAAATGGCCAGGGTTCATAATGTCCAGGGCACGATGTGTCCAGTATTCGAAATGGCCAGGGTTCATAATGTCCAGGGCACGATGTGTCCAGTGTTCAAAATGGCCAGTGCCTTGAATGGGCCAGAGTTCATAATGTCCAGGGATTACATAGTCACTGAAAGTGACGTCATTATGTAAAAAAAACACGGAATCAGCTCAATGCAAAGCAGTGCAGTGCCGAAGGCAATGCCTTAGGAAAGATTACAGGCAATAGTAAATCAAATATTTTTAGGTTAAGTGGTTATGTATCTGGCTTCAGGCCGAAGGCCTGAAGCCTGATGCATAACCACTTAACCTAAAAATATTTGATTTACTATTGCTTGCAATCTATTCATGCGAGAAACTATTTCCTTATCCCTGGTAGGCAAACATCATTACCTTAGGTTAGGTTAGGTTAGGTTAGGTTAGGTTAGGTTAGGTTAGGTTAGGTTAGGTTAGGTTAGGTTAGGTTAGGTTAGGTTGGGTTGGGTTGACTATGTAATCCCTGGACACTATGAACTCTGGCCCATTCAAGGCACTGGCCATTTTGAGCACTGGACACATCGTGCCCTGGACATTATGAGCCCTGGCCATTTCGAACACTGGACACATCGTGCCCTGGACATTATGAACCCTGGCCATTTTGAACACTGGACACATCGTGCCCTGGACATTATGAACCCTGGCTTCTTTGAATTTACCCTATCTGCAGCCAGTTGGCCACTTTTGGACCATGTAATCCCTGGACAATGTGAACACTGGCCAATTCAAGGCACTGGCCAATTCGAGCACTGGACACATTGTGCCCTGGACATTATGAACCCTGGCCTAAATAATACGCACCCGAGAAACGGTGCATCGTTCTGCCGTCAACTGTAGAATGTACAGTGTGTATTAGTTATATTACAGCTGTATGGACACAGCACGGGTACGGATCCGGGACACCATACCATTGACTGGTGGATACAGGACACGGTTTAGTATCAAGCGGTGCGATATCGCCGGTGGTCGTTATCACTTTTAGAAGGCTGGATACCGCTAGTGGACACTATTTCTTTCAGAAGGCTGGATACCGCCCGTGGCTACTATCACTTTTAAGAAGGCTGCATACCGCCAGTGGCCATTATCTTATTTAGAAGACTGCATACCGCCAGTGGCCATTATTATTTTGCTGAAGGCTGGATACCGCCAGTGCGGGCCATTATCACTTTTAGAAGGCTGGATGTCGCCAGTGGCCCTATCATATAGAGGGGAAGTGTCCAAAGGGCCTTTCGGTTGTTTTTCTCAATTAGGTACTCGCCTCTAAAAAGTGGTGAATATTGACGTAACGTTTATCACTCAGTTCCAATAAATAAACCTACCTGAAATCCTTCGTGGCCTTGGCCGAAGTGATTATTGACCTTTGAAATTATGCTTTGGTTAACCCGCGCCCCACTGGGGTCTGCGTATAACACGCCCTACTGGGGGGGGGGGCTCTTCATAGCCCCCACTCCTAACTCCGAAACTACTGGGCCGATCGTCAAAATTCAAACGGCGTCTGATAGCCCCGGAAAAACTGTCGATTGAAACCTAATTTCATTGACCTCGAGGACACCGATGACGTCACAGGTCAGGTCAAAGTAAATATTATTAGCATTTTGGCTTGTTCACGTTTTGGGCTCTGGCCGCCGTCTTACCAGTCAGATCAGGCTCATTTTTGGTTCACACACTCGTGAGCAGATGCTCTAGATACCCTGAGGGTACCAAACTTGTACTTTGATTTTCAGGTCAAGGTCAGGTCATCACAGGTCACGAAAATATTATATCATGCGTCGGTCACGTGACACATGTTTTATGGTCCATTTAGGCCAAAGATTTCGAATAATTTGATGTCGTCTGTGTCATTCGAGGTCATTTTGAGTCGAATTTAGCTTAGATCAGGTCACTTTCAGGTCAAAAAAGGTCAAATTTTGAAGTTAAAATTTTTCAACAGAAAAGGTGTCTATTTGATGCAGCTTGAGCTCAGGAACACGATGGTGCTATTTATATTGGCGTACGATGTCAAATACGTGTTGAAAAATTGATTTGAAAAATTATTGTGAATTTGTTTGCAATAATGCGTATAACTTGGCCATTTTTGAAGATATTTAGGTAAAACTTGCTAGAGTTAGTCATGATAACGTGTTCTATCACATACATATATTCCGTTTTTTTTTTGCAAAGTCATAACTTTTTGAAAAAAATGTAAAAATGTAAATTTTGAATTTTATTATATAAAATTTTCAAAATTTTCAAAATTTCGAAAGTCCGAGATAGCATTTTGATAGCGCAGTCTATTATGAGTCCTCTCATGCAAAGAAATTAGATCTAACTTAAAAACTGAGCCCTTGGGAGCGATTGCCGTGGTTCAATGTTTTGCGTCGAAATCGGCTGAACATGACGTCACTCTGACGTCATTTCCGGCCGACCTATTATAGCTACGAAGCTCATATTTTGACACAAGGAGGTGTCAAATTGATGCAGCCGAAGGTGCTGAAAGTTTGGTGTCGATACGTCAAGCGGTTTGGAAGTTATTGCAGAAAAACGGGAGGGGGCTATGAATAGCCCCCCCCCCCCCAGTGGGGCGCGGGTTAAGACAATATTCGACAAGAATGTTTATTCGCCGCGTACAGTGCTTATAATCCGTACGTGCACCTCACTTTTGCAAGTAGTAATGAGCAAAAAAAAAAAAAAGAGAAAAGAATGAAGTTTGCTCTCTGGCTTATTGAAGCGTCATGGTCATTCAATTTTGATGAACTTTAGGTCTTGATGAGCACCTATTTGATGGTGAAACTCTTGGGTACCTATGTATATGTTACGGGTCATATGCTAACTTGGGCAGTATGCAAACTACCCGGGCAGTATGCATACTACCCAACAGCCCGGGCGGTATGCATACCGCCCGGGTAGTATGCATACGTACTACCCGACCCCTTGGGCAGTATACATACCGCCCAAAAGCTTGGGCAGTTTGCATACTGCCCACTTTCCGACTTTAAGTTGTGTTATACATGTATGTCCACATTACGAAAATAAATGGCTCTCTGGGTAACAATAGATCAACCGAAAATATTTTTTTACCGTCAAACGTGATTGCTCGATTGTATGGATGGAATGAGGATTGGAATCAAAATCTTGAAAATACTTTTCCAAATTCCATTGTTGAATTACTAGTGGCAAGCAAGTCATTGTCATTGTGAAGCGTTAACTGAGTGAAATGAAACGACGACATAGTGTCAGCATTTGGCTTAGGCTTGGCACCTTGACCGTAGAGGGTGTTATTACAATTTCAATACCTACTGCTGCATGCAATTATTTATAGGTAAGACGTTATAAGTTCTTATGAAAAATCATCAAATTAAATTTTGAAAAGCCATCTCACTTCCCGAACGCAATTGCACTCGCAGTTTCTTCGCCAATTCAGCAAACGAAGGCATCTGAGCAGTAGCGGCGGAACACCTTCAATTAAGGGGGGGGGGGGGGCACTGACGACTTTTGGTCCCATTCTTTCCATGCAACGCCCATAGGGCTAATGTTAAAATGCCAAAATCAGGGGGGCACGGTGCCCCGGTGCTCTCCCCGTTCCGCCGCCTATGCATCTGAGGCGCCCATTGTCATTCAATTGTTCCCGATTGTAAAACATTCCGGATGGTGACCCCTCTCACTGAGAAAGGTAGCGCGTATGGCATCGGGAGGGGGGGGGGCAGCGCCAATCACTGAAAGTTTCAAAGCAATCTGTCACTAGGTGTAGCTATATGGCAGACATTGGAACTTTTTATAAGGTGAGGTCACTTCAAGTAACTTAGTGACCTGACCTTGAATGACCTTTGTCTGAAATTTTTACAACATGTGTAGAATTGATGTATGATAAGGTGTGCAAAAAATGGCGTTCGCGAAAAACCATTAGGGAGGGGGGGGGGTGTTCAAACACACACCCCCCCCCCTCCAGCAGGACGCTGGTTAAACATGGACCTTCATCTAGTTTGTACTTTGTTGTCAAGGGCACTCAATTCGACCACCTAGTTTGCATGTGCCGCCAGCAGAAACTGCAACTTGCATATCCGGGGAGGGCAGTGACTGCACACCGCTCGGCTCGTGTTGTCACGTTACCATGGTAACTCTGCTGACGTCATCAAAGTGTTGCACCGCTCCGCGTCAATGGGTTAGTTCGGCCTCATGACAAAGGGACACAGGGGGAGGCACTGCGCAGTTCAAACCCTGTGACCC
Source organism: Amphibalanus amphitrite (assembly GCF_019059575.1). Classification (NCBI taxonomy): domain Eukaryota; kingdom Metazoa; phylum Arthropoda; class Thecostraca; order Balanomorpha; family Balanidae; genus Amphibalanus; species Amphibalanus amphitrite. The sequence goes on from NW_024881986.1 coordinate 67,473, forward strand.
CAGACAGAGACTGGAGGTCTAGGACGAAAGGTGTGCTGCTGAAAGACGTAAGGTAAGCGATTTCAGTTTCACCCGCGCCCCGCTGGGACCCGGAGAGGAACGACCTACTGACTCCATGTGACCCAGCGAGACACAATTATCAGCATTTCACTAAGCATTAGGCCTATTAGTTTTATAATTGTTAGGCATTCGCTAATCGCTATTATCAACTCAGTTTTGATCATTGTATTCATGTATTTGGGGAAAGTCGGCTGCGGTCAGGTTACGGCAACCAACAGGCGTCCAACGGCCGTCCATAGTAGGTAGGTAGGTATGTGCTTACTGGGGCATTCCACGATAGATCGTACCAGGCCCGTCACCCTCATCTCTCAGATTTTAACCCGCGCCCCAGTGGCGGTATCAGCCAACTTCGCCCTAGTGCTAGTGTGTGTGTGTGGGGGGGGGGGGGGCATATGTTACCACCTACCTCTAACTCAAAAACTAAGAGGGCTAGAAAGACGCAGTAAAAAGCAGTCGATAGCTCTCAATGCGTACGTTTGAAAGTAATTCGGTCATTTATCATCTTAGAGCAATATGGGGTCACTGGAGGTCATCAAAGGTCAAAATTTGCCAAATGTCATTATATTTCTGAGAAAACATGCAATTATCTCAGGAACTATGATAGTTAGAAAAACGGATGGAAAAGCAATCGATAGCTTATGAACTTTTCTTTTGATAAGGACATCATCAAAATTGACCTCAGGTCAATGGTTTAGCATCCAGAGGGCAAAAACTAAAAAAAAGCTGTTTTACGAAATGTGTTTTTCGACCATAACTTTTGACTAAAACAGGCCACAACATTTCTATTGCCAGAATCGTGTTCCTCTCGCCGAGACGCGTCGAATGAAATATAATTTGACCTTGAAAGGTCAACTTGAAAATTTGACCTCAGGTCAAGGTCATGACCTGACCGGAAAAGGTCATGCTGCATATCAGTCGATGCGTCTGAACAAGACAAACACAATGAGGCCATCCCCAACGTCCTATCTCTTTCCATTTTCCAATCGAGAGTTATTGACAAAAATCTGTTTGAAGCCTCAAATGACCTCGGATGACCTTTCTAGAGGCTATCAGCAAAAAAGACACCATGGTCGTCACGGGTGGTCCAAATCATTGTGATTCTGAAATATTTGGGCTGTTCCTATGCGTACACACGGATCTAGAGGCATTTCCATTTTTCTCCGTTGACTTATAATGGTAAGGTCACGCCACTGACCCGACCTTAGGTCACGGATATAAAAAATCCGAGATATGCAAATTGTAGGCGCCCATAACATCATGCAATCCACCAAGCTTAAAACTTTTCTGAAAAACACTGCAGGCTGGACTTGATTGCAAACTTTTTTTTAGGCTTGGTCAGTTAACTTGACCTGGTGACCTGACCTGACATGACCTGGGGTCAAAAATTTCACACACTGTCCAAAATTGATGTACAAATAGCTACTCCAGGCGGCGGGGCGCTACGCGCCGCGGTTTTTTTATTCACACGCAAAAAACGCGACAGGGTGGTAGCATAACTGAAGGTTTGTTGTCAATAGTTAAAACACTATTCTTTAGAATTGTGTTTTTGTATTGAAAAACAAATCTGAGTTCCCTGACAATTTGGCAAAAGCTGCCTGAGGGCTGAGATATGCCCCCCCCCCCCACACTGGGGCGAAGGATAATGAAAATCGGTCCTAGGGGCAATCATAGGCCCCAAAGACGCCTGGCAAAATATCAGACTTCTCAGATCAAAACGTTTTGAGTCATATTGCATTACATTTTTTAAACCTCGGTTTGTAACGCTGAGTTTGATGGCCTATAACTCAAGAACGGGTTAAGCAACCAACAAACGGTAAACAATACTAAGCTTGCGATGAATCAAATTATTACTTTTTAAAAATTCCCAAGAAAAATTTTCATTGTTGAACAAAAACCTTAATCTTTTTTCATTTGCCTCTTATGACTATTGGGACCAATTTTTTTTACACTTTTATTTCTTCAAAATAAACTTCATGTCATTGCAAATCGACATGCAAAAAATTAGAAAGGTGTTCTTTTTATAAGTTCCTCATTAGGGTGTTTCACATTTTCAAAGTGCCATATTGCGAGTCATATCGATGTTCCCCTCAAATGTCATCTGCTCACAAGTTTCTGTGTAAAATTTCACTTCATTCTGATGATGTTTAGAGGTCGCACATTTCTGCGACTTTTCATCTCTGATTCTGTTTCTGGCCGTAACATGAGTAGTCTTCCTGCGAACTGATTTGGTTGAGAAAGCCAGGCAGTGGCGGCGGAATAGGGGGTGCAGGAGGTGCAGCTGCACCCTCATCGAAAAACATGGGGGTGCAAACATATCTTTTTTGCACCCCCAAAATCCATACAAGGGGCCCGTCGCACCATCCAATACATTTTCTCCTGAAAACCAGTGATCGGGAAACGAACACTGATGTGGAATCATCCGGGGTGTCTATTTATGGTCAGGAGCGCCCCATGCTAGTCGGGGCCTCCACACCGGCTAGAAGTGTCCCGAGCCGCGTTTGGTGCTCCACACGGCATCTGAGGGCCCCCACGACGGCCTCAGAGGGCCCTTTTATGACGATCTCTGAGGGCTCCCACCTGAGGGCTTTGTCCCCTGGGGCCCTACAACGGCCACTAAGGGCCCTCGTGACGACCGCTGAGGGTCCCACAGAGACTCCAGGGGCCACGCTGGCCTCTGAGGGCCCCTATGACGGCCTCTGAGGGTCCTTACGATGATCTATGTGGGCTCTCACGACGAACTCTGTCCCCTGGGGCCCTATAACGACCACTAAGGGCCCTCATGACGACCGCTGAGGGTCCCACAGGACTCCAGGGGCCCCACTGGCCCCTGAGGGTCTCTACGACGGTCTCTGAGGGCCCTCGTGATGGCCCTAGACCCAACTCAAGTCTGAGGGCCCATTTGGCTTCAGGCGGCCCAGCGCCGGCCTCTGAGGGCCCCAACACAACCACGCTGCGGGGGCTATGCTGGCATCTGAGGGCTCTGCAACGGTCTATTGAGGGCGGCAGGGCCCTAACAACGATGGCCTGCGAGTCGTGGAACTCAACCGGAAGGCGCTGCCCAAGCGCACCAAAGAAGGATGTGCCCCCTTCTCTGTGTAACGAGTTTTGGTGACAAAAGTGTGCGACCCCTAAATATACTTAAATTTGGGTTTCAAGCGTATCAATCGATTCAGTTTTACGGGTAGAGTTGGGGCAAAGTCGATATGGCTGAGTTTTGAACCAACATTATTTTACCATAGTGTAATGAAACACCCTATTCCTCATTTTCCCGCAAACAAAATGGGTTTCGGAAGGGTTGACACGACCCCAGCACGCTGCTTCGCTTCTATTAGAGCTAGAGGCTCGCGGAAAAAACGAGCGTGTGTGTCGTTACAAGTCGCAGCGATTGGTTTCCAATTTTAAGGTCTCAGGTTAACCGGTAGCATCTGAGGTCAGGTCAATTGACTGAAGTTACGGGTTCGGTTTTTAGTAAATAACTTGGCAAGAAATGTCCGCAGAGCCGCGATTTTGGCATCATTGTGTTCGCCTAGCTCAGGTGCGTCGAATGGTATACTTTTTGTTAGAGTGAGGTCAACTTAAGTAGTTGACCTCGGGTCAAGGTCAGGTCAGAGCCCCTCAGGTCACGAAGCTGGGCAAAGGGTATCACAAGGCGTCTGTGGCACTGATTGCCCGTAGTCCGTCAAATCGCCCCACCCAGCCTCCCCCCATCCATTGCCTTCTGGCCTGCCCTTCTCCCACTCCCCCCTCTCCCCGTCCCACAGGCGATCTAGTGGCACTCAAACTGGACCGCCCTCCGTGAACCCTAGCGCCACCCTGCCATGCTGCTACTCTTTCAACACAGACTGTATATGGTAGAGTCTGTGTTGAACATACACAGTCATCTCACAGATCTCAATAGCCGTTTTCACGACGGCCATCTGGAAGGTACACCATACACGTTTGGTGCACATTCGGTGTAGGTTAGGTGCAGATTTGGTTAAATTAGGTTCCGTGTGTTTCCTAGAAGCTATGGGTTATCGTTGCACTAATTGCTGATATGCCTGCTTTGTCAAATTATCAGACAGTATCATTGACATTTAAAACACTGAAATAAATTCATAAAATAAAGATTTTTGCCTTTTAACCCGCGCCCCGTAGGGCTACCGGCGGACCCTACCACCCGTAGGGGGGGGGGGGCGTTTCGGCCCCCCCCTAAGATCTCGGAAAGTTACCGGCCGATTTTCAAAATTCAAACGGAGTTCGATAGCCCCACCCGGGAACTACCTTGTGACCAAATTTCATTGACCTAGGTCAAACCGATGACGTCACAGGTCAGGTCAAAGGTCAGATTTTCACCGTTCACAGGCAATTCAAGAAATGTGCTGTGAAAGCGAGTAAATTGGTAATTTATTGAAAACCATCGATGGTACATTGTTCGTCAAACACATACTTTGCTATCTGAGGTCACTGATACCAGGTCAGGTCACAGCGAGGTCAGGTCACCGGGGGTCACAATATGAATGTGTCGTGTGATACATGTTTAATGGTCCATTTTACATGACAAATGCGATTATGTGGGTTAGGCAGCCTTTGGGGCCAGCCTAGGTCACGTTTTCGTGAAGGTCAGGTCAAGGTCAGGTCAAATTAGGTCAAATTTCAAAATTGATATTTTTGCATAAAATGGGTATCGATTCGATGCAGCTCGTCACGGGGAGTCTAATGGTGGTCTTCGTTTTGCTCTACGAGTTCTAGAATTGCCAAAAATTGAGTTTGAAAATTTGACGTCATCATTTTTGAACAGTTTTTTCGCTATAACTTGGCCAAAAAACGAGGTATCGATCTGAAATTTGGTATGTAGATAGAAGACGGTAGGCACTATCATATATATTCCGTTTTTTCGAAACTCGAAAAGCTTTTTGGATTTTTTGGCGAATATATCCAAAAAAATGCTTTTTTGATTTTTGGGGGTCAAAACTCAAAAATTTCACAAATTTGAGATAGCAGTTTTGTAGCCCTGTCAATTCTACACCTTTTATGTCTTGATCATTTTTCTGTATCTTCAAAGCTGTAGTCCTGACAGGTCTTCTCGCGAAGGTCTTTTTTCGGTCGAAAATGACAGAACATGACGTCACTCTGACGTCATTTGTGGCCAACCTATCATAGCCTCTGGTAAAATTTTTGGTCACAATGTGTAAAATTGATGCCCGGAGGGGTCCTGAAAGTTTGGTGGCGATATCTCCAGCCGTTTAGGAGATATCGATCGAAAAGGACAGGGGGGCCGTTTCGCCCCCCCCCCTACGGGGCGCGGGTTAACCCTCGTCGGCACAGGGGGGGGGGGGGTTGATGCCACCTTAAGGTTTTTCGGGACAAACTCGCGTAAAAAGCGGCTGATCTCGACGAAACTTTCAGTACCCTCGCATTGATCAATTTTACACCTACCCTGAAAATTTCATGACCCTGACCCCAATGACCTTTGACAATGACTTTTGACCTGTGACCTCTTTTCCGTGACCATGTTTGGCCGAAATCGCGATTCCGCGTATGTCGGCTCGCATTACCCGCGCGTTTGCAAGCTTTTCGTGGTTTCAAACGTTCAAACATGTGATTTGATGTAGCTCCCATGCATTAGGGTGGGTGTCAAGGTCACCTGAAGGTCAGGTCAGGTCATTGACCTTTGGTGACCTCGGTTCACTTTTTCGAGTTTTACATGTTTCTAGCCTAGTTTTTGGAGCTGAATTCGAATTTAGCAACCATTTGAACATTTACGAAGTAGTTTTGGTGCTATCGTAACATGTTACGAAGCTGTCAGAGGCGGACGACAGTCGACAGGTACTACGAATACCCGTCACGACCCCTACCGGTTGACCTGACCTGACCTGATCCGACCTGGTCTAAACGCTTAACGACATCATCTTTGATCAAAACTAACACAATATTCGTGATCAGCACCTTGGAAAACCCCTGAGCAGCCACGCTTTACGACTTTCTAACAGGTCCCGATATTTCAGATTTTTGGGTCAAACCGATGATTTAGGACCTTAAAATTGGGCAAAAATAGGACCTTAAAATTGGGCTTCCTCTCGTGACGGGCGACGCGCTCCTTTTTCCGCGAAAGCTCTAGCTCCACCAGGGGCCAAACGCGAGGGGGGGGTCGTACCAACCCCCCCTTGTGCCGTCGAAGGACTCAAAATGGCCTGTGCCGGCCAGAGTTAAAAGAGATTAGGTGCAGATTTGGTCAAAGTAGGTGCATTCGCAGGATAGCCCGTCATGAAAACGGCTATTGTCTCTTCTGATCATTGGGAACCTGAGAAACAAAACATTTTGTGTTTCAGATGGACATAGAACATCTGTGCGGAGAACTGACTGCTCTTCGTGAAGAGATGACTGGTTTGAAGGGAGAAGTGACCACACTGAAGGGAGAAGTGACCACACTGGAGGGAGACAACGCCACACTGAAGGGAGACAACGCCGTACTGAAGGGAGAAGTGACCACACTGAAGGGAGACAACGCCACACTGAAGGGAGACAACACTACACTGCGTCAGGAGGTGGTCCATCTTCGTGAAGAGGTGATCCGCCTGCGGCAGGCTGTCCTCGAGGAGCGCACCACTCGTCAGACCGTGGTGGAGGAGCTGCGGCAGGAGGTCCGCCGGCGAGCGGCGCCATCCGACCGTTCGCAGAGGTGAGACTGAGAGGCAGCAGGGGTGACACTGGGGGTTAGTCGGTGGGATGACGTTAGGGGGTTAACTGGGAGTGTGCTGGGACCGAGATTGGACACTGGGCTACCGAGTGAGTGACGTTTTTTACCATGAACTGTGAATTTTAACCAGTTATGACCATTCTAAACTTGCTGTTTTTCATCCGCTCGTACCCGATCGGAGCTGGATGCGAGGGGTCACGCTGCCTGAATCCCCGCTCTACCGGTTTTCGAAGAGGTATGGCGCTGCAGCCGACCAACCAGCGCCGCGGACTACGCTCCACCGGATTCTACCGGATCTGCTCTCGGGTCAGGACGAGGTACCGCTGCGGCTGCGACCGGCCTGGGTCGGCGGCGCGGGGCTCCGGCCGTGGGGGGATGGGGCGGCCGGCCCGAGAGCCGGCCCGGCCCGGCCCTGTCGGGATCGGCGGACCACGCGGCGCGGCGCTCGGGCGGGATGGCGGGTGCAGCGACGGAGAGACCCCGGTGAAGGGATGTCGCATCACAGCGCTGTCCGCTCCGCGCCCCGAGGCCTGGTCACACCTCCGCGCCTGACTGAGCGGCAGACGGCACGCTGGTCGCTGGATCAGCCAGCGGCACCAGCGGCGTCGCAGCGGCTGAGGATCGGCCATGTCAACGTGCGGCACTTGGCGCCGGCGCACAAGATAGACGAGATCCGCCTAATGCTCAACAGCCACAATCTCGACATCCTGTGTCTGACGGAGACATTCTTGTCGTCGGACATCAGCGACGGCCTCCTACTGTTCCCGGGGTACCGTGTGTACCGACGCGACCGTGCCGTGCCGCGACGGGGCCGCACACAGGTGCGAGGCGGCGGCATTGTCGTGCTGGTGAGAAGCGACATCGGCGCGTGCGAGCTGGACGTATCGCCGCCCGGTGACAGCCGAGTCGAGTTCCTCTGGCTGGGTGTGGCGTCGCGGGGTCGGTCGGCGTCGGTCGGGACCGTATATCGGCCGCCGGACGGCGCGGTGTCCAGTGACGTTGATGAAATCAGAAGGCAGCTCGAACTAATGATGGTGAGAAAGGGACCATTATTCTTACTCGGAGATGTGAACTTTGATGTTTGCTGCAGCAGCAAGCCTGGTGTAGTAAGCTACTTGCGTATGCTCAGTGACCTGAATCTTCATCAACTCATCGACAAGCCAACTCGCCCGGGAGCGTCCGGCCCCGGAACCGCCATCGACCACATCATCACAGACACTGCCGGCCTCCAGCGGTGCGCGTCGGTGATACCGACGCACGTCAGCGACCACGACCTGGTGATGCTGGACGCGCCTCTACCGCGAGCTCGGCGACCACCGCGCACGGCCACCGTCAGGTCGCTCCGTAACGTGGACTATGACGGGTTGCGATTGGACCTTCTAATGGCGAACTGGGAGCCGGTGTACCGAGCGACATGTGCTGATACCAAATACGACGCTTTCCTGACTGTGTGGAATGCGTACATTGACCAGCACTGTCCGCTCAAGACCGTGCGATTCCGTTGCGACCATGGCTGACCTCTAACGACAGTTTGCTGGAACTACAGGCACAGAGGGACGCCGCCAGGCGTCAGCGTGACCGGCATCACGACGAAGACTCCGAGCGGGAATACAAGCGCCTGCATGCTGAGTTCAAGCATCAGCTGGCCCTGGCTCGTCGAGACTTTTTCACGATGCCATCTCGATCCGGCAACCCTAAGGAGACGTGGAACAACTTGCGAAAGTTCGCACTCAGCGCGGGAGCTACCGATGATCAGGCAGCCAACGAGATTCGCCCAGACGACTTCAACACGTTCTTCGCTCGTGTCGGTTCCCGCGTGGCTGAGGAGCTAAGAGCGACTGGAGTTGAGCCAGTGCGTCCACGGCCACCGATTGTGTGTAGCTCAGCTTTCCGTGTGCACGTCGTGACACTGCCGGAGTTGAGCTCTGCCTTGCGGCGACTGAGTAGCAGTAGAGCGGCCGGAAGCGACGGTGTAACTGTGCAGCTTTTACGCGAGTGTTTCGAAGTAGTGGGTCCTATTGTGCTACATGTCATTAACCACTCGCTTTCAACCGGTGTCGTGCCCTCTCTATGGAAACATGCCACGGTGGTTCCGATCTATAAGTCAGGAGACAAAACGTTGCCAGCCAACTTTCGGCCAGTCAGTGTTCTAAATGTAATCTCAAAACTAGCCGAGAAGATTGTAAATTTGCAAATTTTGAGCTATCTAAATAGTAACAACATTCTGACTCCTACCCAGTTCGCCTATCGCCCTGCCCACTCGACGGAGGATGCTGCGCTCTGTCTAGCCAGCCGTATAGCTCACAACACCGATCGTGGCATGGTCACATCGGTGACGTCACTGGACCTCAGTAAGGCGTTTGATTGTGTCCAGCGTGGTGCACTGATGTCCAAGCTAGGATGGTATGGGATGTCGACCCATTGGCTGGAGAGCTATTTCGCGAATCGGACCCAGACCGTGAAGGGGGGAACCAGCATCGAGGAGGTGCCGTTTGGTGTGGTCCAAGGCGGAACTTTGGGTCCCACCATGTTCAACCTGTTCATGAATGACCTTGTGGGCCATATTCAGTTCGGCTGGCTATCTAGTTATGCGGACGACAGCCAGCTAGTGCATTGTGCTGGACCTGATAATGTGACGCAGCTCAAACGTCACATAGAGTCCGACTTAGTTCAACTGTCTCGGTGGTTTCGCTGTAACGGGCTCAAAGTAAACCCCACCAAGACCGAGTTCCTGCTGGCTGGAACCCCAGCAAACACCGCAAGCGTATCAGATTTAGTTGTGAACTTTGATGGTGTGTCACTTCAGCACTCAGAAAGCATCAAGATCTTAGGTGTCCATTTCGACTGTCACTTAAACTGGGAAAAACAGGTTAGCTCAGTGGCACAGAAGTGTAGTGGTGCTATTGTTTCTATTCGGAAATTGAATTTACCTCGGGAGACAACCAAAATGTTGATTCAGGCGCTGGTGTTCCCCACACTCATGTACTGTCTTCCTGTTTGGGCCCCCAAATCAAAGACTCTCAGGAAACGGATCGAGAAGGTGTTAAATTTCGCAGTCAGAACTGTCACAGGGCTCCGTAAATTTGACCGCGTCACGGAAGCCCGATTGGAGCTAGGCTGGCCTACGTTCGACGCGATGATCGATCTGCGCGATGTGCAGCGAATCTATCATATAATGCGGCAGAGGGACGCATCTCGGCAGCTGAGGGCACTCGTTGAGACTCGGTCACAGGTATCGCTGAGACCGACGCGCTCCACCGCTGATGATACTATGCTACAAATCCCTAGGTGTCGTCTGCAGTGCACAAAAATGTCGTTCCCTCACCGAGCCATTGCGACTTGGAACCGCCTGCCACCGGATGTGAGGCAGTCGAGGGCGGCCAAGTTCAGGCGAAGCATACGCAGTTGTTTGGCGTCCAAATGATCCCGATAGGTATGTCAGTGTGGCTGTGTGACCTCTTACAATGATCTGCTCGCTTCATATTTTAACTTACTTTGATTGTGCTTGACGCTGGAGTGTAAGTGCCTGTGTGGTTTCTCCAAAGATAAGCAATACATACATACATACATACATACATTAACAGTGGGAGTTAGTCGGTTTTGACTGCAAGGGATTGTGAATAGTTTGTAAGAGTCAAACCGGTTGTGTACGTGAAGACAGTTTGTAAGAGTCAACCCGGATATGTAGAGAGTTTGTTTGTAAGAGTAAACCCGGTTGTGTAGACAGTTTGTCTGTAGATATTGACCCGATTGTATGGACAGTTTGTCTACATATAAGACCCAAACCGGTTGTGTAGACACTAGACAGTTTGTAAGAGACAACTCGGTTTTGTAGACAACTTGTCTGTGAGTGACTGTGAGGCAGCAGGCTGCTGGGTGGGACAGGGATTGGGGGGAGGGGACACTAGATGGGCTTTCACAGACCGATGGTACGGTGCTGTCTTGGAAGTGGAGACTTCTGGAAATTATCGTCTAATGTCCGACCTCTGATGACGTCACACCACGTCACACTGACGTCATTCCTTCCCAGCGACGGCGAGGAGGTGGCTTCTCCGAAGGGCGACACTCGTGACAAGACAAGTGACACCATCAGCACCTATGACGTCATCACCCCAACTGCGAAGGGGGCGGGGCCGGCGGGCGGCGACGTGCGAGAGGCTGCACCGCGATGGGCTTCTGCCATTTGCCTCTTGGACCACGAGTTGTTGAAGATGGTGCTGAGCAAGATGGACTGCTGGGAGATGTTCCGCGCCAGGCGGGGTAAGTGCTACAGCAACTGGCAATGTATGTAGGGCATTGTAGTAGCACGGAGTGTTGATCAATGATCATGCTTCATTATGACATGCTTACAGTCCTTCGTGGAGTTCTTCCTTTACCGGCGAAAACCGGCGAGCCGGCGAGCTCGGCATGGGACAATATGAAACCGGCGAGCTCGGCATGGGACAATATATCACATGCAGTCCAGCATAGAAGCCGAAAGGCACGGAATTCTAATGTGAATTAGGGCCGCTCGGAATGATATTTTTTAGAATGGCTACTGTTTATATATACAAATACAAACGCCATCTGTTATGAATATTGACGCTCCCGTCAAGGTATCGGTGCCGCCCGATCCCCATTGTTCCGTCGGTGCCGACAGTGTGCCGTCGGTGGCGGGCCGCCATCGACGATATCGTCGGCCACTGTCGGCGGGAGCTAACCGATCAGAAATCCCGCGGTGGAGAGGTTCCTGCGCCGGCCACGAGCCTAGAGCTCGTATTGAAGGTGCAGGACCAGCCGAAGATGACCGAACTGCAGGCGCCGACCGCTGAGACGGACACCGACCTCCGACTGGTCGGTAAGTACCGTGTGAAACGCGCTACACACGACCCGGTGCGCTGTATTCCGCTGTAACTGTCATACCATGTCCATATGATGAGCGATCACTTCTTCGGTTACTGGTGTTGCTTTATTCCAGCGGCCACCTGCCACGCCCTGGAGAAGGCCAACCTGCGCGGCTTCAAGCTGCGGGTCTCTGCCCTGCGCCGGCTGGCGCGTGCCAACGCCTCCAGTCTGCGCGAGCTAACGCTGCCGGCCGGTATCAACGACTGGCAGCTGGAGGCGCTGCTGGAGCCGCTGAAGGCTCTGGAGCGGCTCGATGTGAGCCCACCCGTGGACAGCTCCGGCAAGTGGCTGCGGCTGCTGCCCAAGTCGCTGAGGAGACTGGACATCACTGGTGAGAAGGGTCGTGGGGCTGGTGTTGGTGGAACACGTACATAAGTTTCTAGCACCGTTGCGTTTACACGTATTTGCGGCACTAGATCTCGAGAATGGCGTAGTCAAAAACTTCAGCCGCGAGTGGAGACGAGTGGACCGTCGTCCAGCGCCGACAGGGTGGTCGGCGCCCCCCGGCGCAGGGTAAGGCGCCACCCATCCCGCCCCGCCCCCCACCGCCTACGGCGGTGCAGGAGGCTCTGCGGCGGGGGGAGGAGGAGAGAAGGGCACGTGAGGCGAGGAGGGCTCGCCTCGTCCAGAAGGCCCTCGAGGCTAAGGAAGCCTCGTCTGCCGACTCCGCCTCCGGGAGTGCCAATGCGGCTGTCGCCGCTGACACCCCGGAGACACCTCAGGCGGGGACTCGGCCCATCATGGGTCCCCCGCCGCCTCCTCCACCTCCGCAGCGGCGGCCACCACCGCCGCTGCCAGAGACGCCTGTGTCGAGGACACAGGCCGCCGCCTCGACATCCCCGTCGGGGCGGCAACAGCCCTCCGCGGCTCCAGGGCGCCTCGCCAAGCGGCAGACGCCCCCGAGCTGGTCACCTTCGGAGGGCGACGCCCCCTGGTCGAAAAGGCCCCAGCCGGGCCCGAGTCATGCCCGATCTGCCTCTGAGGAAGGGAGGCTTCACCGAGAGGGCTCAGGGCACCCCCGTATCCGCTACGGGGGGGAGCGCCTCCTCGGAGTTAGAGGACCTAGTCTAGTCTTTCAGTCTAGTCATTTCCTCTTTTATCCTTTTATCTTTTTCGCGCTATTGCGCTCTTTTACCAGGTGCATTTCTCTCGGTGCTTTTTACCTTTTTGTGGTCAGTCAGGTATCTGTGTGCGCCTTTGCCTCATGTTATACGCGCCCTTTTTGCGCCTTTTTAACCACACCTTTTATTCTACAGTGGAACTGTAGAGGCCTTCGGGCCAACTACCAGGACCTACAGTCTCTTATCCGTTGGCGCACACCCCTTGTTTTAGGTCTCCAGGAGACCAAGCTAGCGCCAAACGTTACCTTTGCCATCAAGGGTTACTCTGTTTTTAGAAGAGACTTAGACACCGCGACCATTGCCCATGGAGGTGTACTTTTGGCAGTGCACCACAGTGTGCCCGCACGTCAGGTTCCGCTGCAGACTCCTCTGCAGGCGGTAGCCACTAGAGTTGATTTCAACCACCGGGAGCTGACAGTTTGTTCTTTATACCTTCCACCAGGTATAGCGCTCCCGGTGGTTGAGCTGCATCGACTTGTCGATGAGCTTCCACCTCCGGTCCTGGTAGTCGGCGATTTTAACGCGCATAGCTTGGTGTGGGGATGCGACACGACTGGCACTCGTGGTCGAATTTTAGAATCTTTTATCCGCGATGAGGCGCTCTGTATTTTAAATACAGGAAAGCGCACCCATTTTACCACTCCCTCCGGTCAAACATCGGCTCTGGACCTGAGCTTAGTCAGTCCGCGGCTAGCTCAGCTTTTTACCTGGTCCGTCCATGACGACCCACTCGGGAGCGACCACTTCCCAGTGTGGCTGGAGCACCAGGAGTCCCCAGTGTCAGGCAACCGTCCACCTAGGTGGAATGGAATGTTCGGAAGGCCGACTGGGGCGAATACCAGGCCGCCGTAGAGGCCACGGTTTTATCCAGAGCCGACGCCTCTGTGATGTCTACAGAGGATTTTACATGTTTACTCATTGACTCCGCAAACGGGTGCATACCCAAGACGTCGAGTCAGCCTCGTCGTCCTCCGGTCCCGTGGTGGACCAAGGAATGCGGAGATGCGATTCGTGCCAGGAAGCGCGCTTTTAGAAAGTTTGACCGGAGTAGTACTACTGAGAACCTCATCGCTTTTCAGAAAGCGCGGGCTTTTGCCCGTCCCGTTTTAAAAGAGGCAGAGGCTGTTTCATGGCGCACGTACGTGAGTTCCTTAAACCGTTTTACTCCTACGACCCAGATATGGGCACCCATGAAGCGCATTGAAGGCCGGTTCCCGTTCAGCTCTGTTCCGCTTCCGGTTTTAAGAGTGAACAACACGGACATATCCCACCCTTTAGACGTCGCAGAGACGATAGGCCGTGCACTCTATCAGCGCTGCCGAGGAGAGCCGTCCTTACGACCTGCACCAGCCGCCGTGGACTTCAGCACAGCTGAAAATTTGGTGTACAACGAGTCTTTCTCTATGGCTGAGCTCACGTCTGCCATCAGCTCGTTGCGCAGCGTCTCAGAAGGTCCGGATGCTGTCCACAACGACATGCTCCGTCATCTCCCGGCAGTTGCCCTCGAGGCGCTGCTAGCAACTTTCAATTCGCTTTGGGAGACTGGCACTTTCCCTGAGACCTGGCGGGAAGCCACTATCATTCCTATCTTGGAGGCTGGCAAGTCGGGACATGACCCTCTCCACTATCGGCCCATCTCTCTCACATCATCGCTTTCAAAGCTGATGGAGAAGATGGTTAATGTGCGTCTTAGCTGGTTTCTGGAACATCACGGTGTTTTTACAAACGCCCAGTGCGGTTTTAGAAAGCACCGCAGCTCGGTGGACCACATTTTAGCCCTCGACACCGAGATATGCACCTGTTTTACTGCAAAGACGCACCTTGGAGCATTGTTCTTTGATATTGAGGCGGCCTATGATACAGTGTTACGACACAGAATACTTTCCAAAGTACACAAGTACGGCATACGCGGCCGGATGGGCCTCTTTATTAAGAACTTTTTATCGGGTCGTCGGTTCAAAGTCCGAGTTGGCAGTAGTCTTTCGAGCAGTTTTACTCAAGAGAACGGAGTTCCCCAGGGCGGGGTGCTCAGTGTGGCGCTCTTCGCAGTGGCGATTAATGACATCGCTGATGATCTGCCGGTCTCGATCGGTAGATCGCTCTTCGTGGATGATTTTGCCATTTGATTTGCCGCTTCAAGCGCTCGGCATATGGCCAGACAGCTGCAGCTTGCGGTGACGCGGTTGGAGAGATGGAGTCGTGACAACGGTCTTCGTTTTTCAACAACGAAGACCGTCGCTATGCACTTTTGCCGCCGCCGCTGCGGCGACCTTCCCTTGGGAATCCAGCTCTATGGACAGGTGATTCCTATTCGATCGGTGGCGAAGTTTCTTGGGATCTTTTTTGACAGTCGTTTGACGTATAAAGAACATTTTAGAACGCTTCGGGAACGATGTTTTAAATCCCTGAACGTTTTAAAATGTGTCGCCCGCACATCTTATGGTGCAGACCGCAGGACCCTTCTTCTTCTATATCGATCTATTGTACGATCGAAGCTAGATTACGCTTCTTTTGTCTACGATTCAGCGAGTGAATCTAGCAAGAGGGTCCTGGATACAGTCCATCATGCAGCACTCCGAGTAGCCACCGGAGCATTCCGCACCTCGCCCAGGAGCAGCATTCTTGCTGAGGCGCATGAGCCGCCACTTTCACTCCGCCGTCAGATGTTGGGTATGCGGTACGCGCTGAAACTGCGCCAATTTCCTATGCACCCGACGTACCCATACGTCTTTTCTCGGCATGCCACCCGAAGTAACGGAAGGTTACGACCCTCGTTCGGAGTGCGCATGAAAGAACTGTTTTCAATAGCTGACATAGCATTGCGTAACGTTCGTCGTACCTGGGCTGCGCCCCCTCCACCGTGGAAAAGTGTCAGTCCACAAGTGGATCTTTCGCTATCTGCAGTTCCAAAGGGCAAGTTGCTGCCTGCAGAGGCACGAGTCCGAGCCTTGGAACACCTTGCCTCTTACGATGGTTTTATTCCTGTATTCACAGACGGGAGCGGGCTGTTCTTTCGTCGCTGGCGACGATACCCGTTCATTTTCGTTGCCATCTTTCGCCTCGGTGTTTTCATCGGAACTTGTTGCCATCGAGAAGGCTTTGTGTTTTATTGAGGTATCGGACGGACTTTATCGGACGGATACTTGATTTTATCGGACTCCCTAAGCAGCCTGTTGGCCCTACGGAGTTTTAATCCAGCCGACCCGATCGTTCAAGACATTTTAACTCGGCTTCAGTCAGTGGAACAATCGGGTAAATCTGTTCAGTTCTGCTGGATTACCAGTCACGTTGGCGTTCATGGCAATGAGCTGACAGACGCGGCTGCAAGGCGTGCTGCTGCAGCACCCTGCACTCGTCGGTTGCCATTGCCGGCGCGTGATTTTTACCCTGCTGTACGATCTTTTATTCTAACGGAGTGGCAGGCAGAGTGGCGCCTGCGTGGAGGCAGGAAGCTCCGATAGGTGAAGCCGACTCTGGAGCATTGGAGGTCTTGCTCGCAAGACAACAGGTCAAACGAAGTGATTTTATGCAGGCTCCGCATCGGTCATACGTATGCGACGCATGACCACCTTCTCCGCGGAGATGAGCAGCCCGTTTGCAGCGTGTGCGCCGTGCCTCTCATCGTCGCCCACGTGCTTTTATCTTGTCGACGCTTGGAACCGGACCGGACTCGCTACCTGGGCCGCATCGCTCCGGATATCACCGTCCGCCACTTGCTGGGTGACGAGTCACCCTGGGTTTTATCTGGCAACATCTTTTCCTTTATCCGTTCAATCAAATTCCAAGTAATCTACTCGATCTGATACCAATCCAACTAGTCCATACGTCTATTCTAATCCAGTCCTTACGCCTAGTCAGCTGTCTTTTACGATACGCTTGGAGTATTTTACCCTTCTTTGCTCTTTTTAACCAGCTTTTAGGTTTTTTTAAGCCTTTTATTACGTCGGTTTTCTTGTGACACACTTGCTTTACTTGTATATAGTTATGGGCGCAAAATGACCTTGTAGTCGGCGCGCCCTTAAGCCCCAATAAACAACAACAAAAACAAAAGCATTAACTTTCCTGAAATTGCTGCATATTTTGTGTTGTGAGAAATACTGTTAAAGGGACTATCCCACCTTCTAAAATGTTGTTAAAACCAGTTAAATTGTGCCCGACTTTATAGATTGGATGACCAGGAACACGGTTCTGGCATTTATTTTTCATTAAACATCTTAGGCTTCCCATATTCCAAACACAAACTTTCGAATATGTGACGTCACAGCCCAAAATTACCTCCTTCCCCAGGCCACATTACTGTCGTAAAGCTGATTCTTTTTACTCTGTAGGCACCACAACAAAGTTCAGACCAAGTTTTAAGCGATTTTTCAACGAACAAACCCATTTAAATCAGAATGACTAAACGAGGTGACGTCACACTAACGGTCGCTCCATGTTGAAGATAGGGCCTTGTACAAGGCCCATTTTCAAATGGGGAACGAATTTCTTCAACACCAAGAGGCCGCGGGGGTTGCAACCTAGATAGATAGTGGTTTCTGAACCTCGCCGCAAACTTGGCTATCTCAACTCAAACCCCATGTTAACCCTATTAGTGGCAGGCTCCTGGCTACCCCATATTAGTGGCAGGGGGGGGGGGGGGGGCTGTTTACGACCCCCCCTTGATATCTCGAGATCTAACCGGCCGATTTTCAAAATTCAAACGGCATTCGATTTGGCTCAACGAGATCTACATTTCTAAAAAAAATAAAATTAAAAAATGTCAATAGGGGGGTAGAGGGGGGTAAAAACGGACAAATTGCAGATACATTTTAGACTGTTTATCACGGCCAGGTTTCTGAACCAATGTTAACGCAACTTTTGCCGATCGATAGAGAATGAACCAGGAATTCACATGGATCCTAAAAATATGCATTTTCAAAAATCATAGGCAGATACAGATCATTGAGATTGGGGGTACACAAAAAGTATAGTACCTAAATAAGGTTTTTGTTGGTACTGTTTCTAAAAAGGGTGGCAATGGTCTTGTTATGTTACAATTTTCTTATGAGAGAACGACTAAAATTGTATTGGTCATGCATAGGCGGTGTCAGGGCACCTATTTTGGGAGGTAAAAAATAACCCCCCTTTTTGGACGCCTGGATCCGCCTATTATAGCAAAAACGTGTCAAAAGAGGATGCACAATAACTTTGTATATGTTATCACATGATACCTTTCATTCACTGTTCGTAAAACTGGTGCAGCATCGTGATCTTCGCCCAAATGACTCGCTTCACGAATAGGACCCCCAATTCCCAGTGCTCTGGAGCCGCCCCTGGTAAGGTTATGAACTTAAAATTTTCAGGGAATGTGCCCAATTTAGTTTTAGGAAAAGTCAGAAAATTTCAGCATCGTAGCTTCAGCGGTTTCGGAGATATTCCCGAAAAACCTGAGGGGTGGATAAAAACAACCCCCCCCCCTGCCACTAATAGGGTTAAAGGTGGGATAGTCCCTTTAAGATATCGTTTACCTAAGGTCGCGTCAATTTTACGCCCTCTCTGAAAAAAAAATTGAAAACCTCCCTTATGGACGAACGTCATTCTAAACACTTTCAAACATCGAATTACAAGTAAACATGACACACTGAACCGGAAAATGGCACCCGCGACCCCTCGCTATGTCCCTGAGGTCATCCCAGGTCACGAATGGTAATCAACAGTTTTCGCTAATAACAGCTTTCATGGTATAGGCACGCTAGAACGATGAAAATGTCTTAGATGTGTTCCGCTCGACGATGTGGATTACGGATCGACTGATATGCAGCACGCCCTGTCAGGCCATGGCCTTGACCTGAGGTCAAATTTTAAAGTTGACCTTTCCAGGTCAAATTATAGTTTATTCGATGTGTTTTGATGATAGGAATACGGTGCTGCTCAAAGTAAAGTTGTGCTAATTTTTTAGTAAAAAGTTGTTACCGAAAATCCGTTTCCACAAAAAACGTCTATTTTGACAGTTTCTGCCCTCTTGCAGCATAAACCGTAGAAGTTAGGTTAAATCTGAGAAAATTAGTCAGGAAAAGCGTTAAAAGAGCCATTGAGTGCGCTTTTTTCAGCGGGGCTCTATCCGTTCCTGAGCTATGCGCCGGTTTGTCGAAAATTGTCGAAGTTTGACCTGGAAAGTGGCGACACTATCTTTGGTGACCTCTGATGACCTGACCATTGACCTGCCCTTAAATGTGTCAGCAGTAATTTCTTCATTATTTTACGCTCTTTCGAACAGCACCTACAGCGTGTCGCTACGTGGCCCAGGAGGCCAGGAGCCGAGTTAGAATGGAGTTGGACTGGTCAATTTCACCACTGGCCACTTTGATCACTGGCCATGACGATCATTTCCACAAATATGGCCTACACATTCCTTGGACACTTCAAACACAGGACTCTCCATCCATATAGCCTCTTTTGGACAATATGAACCAGCTGGCCTGTGTGAAAATATCCTATTTGCGGCCAATTGGCCACAATAGGACAATGAAATTTTGGGACGTTATGAACCATGTACCCAAGGCACTGGTCATTTCGAACACTTGGCACATCCTGCCCTGGACATTATGAGCCACAGCCAGAATGAATGCTCCCCGTTCAAACACCCCCTCCCCAGCAGGGCTTGGAAATCTAGGACCTCAGAGGGTCGCGGGTTGAAAACGCCCCCTCTCGTCACGGCGCGGATTTACGGCTAATTGTATCCCTCTTCACAGGATCCGGGATGACTGAAACGCCGGTGGATCACCCCCGATGGCCGACGTCTGGACTGGATGTTGGTGTACAGCTAGCGACGGACACACTCCTGGACCAGCTGGCTGCTCTGGCGACCCACACAGTCACAGGGCTGGCAATAATTGGTGAGCAGCAGCATGAGTAAAGTATAGAAAGTTACGAAGTGTTGTGTATGTTGCATTATGAACGGGAGATGTTACTCTTCTGTTGTCTCAAATTACTCTAAAAGAATACAAAACTCATTGCGCCTGTCGTCCGGCTCTCGCCGGTATTGCATGCCTGTGGTGTCGCGACTGGAGCGCTAATTCATCGTTCGGTTAGGCACCTCAACAGCGACGAGCTCGATTTGCTCGAGGTTAACCAGTTAGAAGTGTGGCCCACATCAAGGAGTTCAGATTAATGCCGGTGCTTATGGAGAGCCCGATATTATGCGTTACGCACTTCGTGGTTATTTTATCTTGCTATCAATAGGTACTGCTGGGATCTGGGCCACGGTGATCGCAACGTGTGTACATATGCACTTATGGCTTCTGTATTTATATTTTACAGTGTCACCGTCCGTGACACCGGAGGCGACGGGACGTCTCCTGACTGCCCTCACCAGCTTGAAGGACGTCACTCTTCACGGAGCGGGCGTTATTTGCGACACTGTGCTACCCGCCCTCCACGGCTGTTCCCAGCTGGATACGGTGGAGCTCAGTGACACCCGGCCCCTCACGGACATCCCTGCCCTGACCCAGTCAGAGGTGGCAGCGGTCAGCAGGTCAGTCGGCCGGACGGCGCCGGCGGGTATTACATGCAACTGGATAGACCGCAATAACCCCAGAAACTGGGTATCCCTTGGAGGTTTACATAGTAATACGGGCACGGGGACACTGGAAATGGAAACAAACTCGCAACAGAAGAATAGGCATCCACAAGCAGACTTTCTGATTCAGGTGGTTGTGTTGATGCGATGCAAACAGACGACAGACGGACAAACGGACGGGCAGCTACATTATCTGGACTGGACTGGTATTAACCCTCGCATGTGTGCGGCGTTTGCCAGCTTCTAATGTGTAGGAGGGGGGGGGGGGTCGGTTGGACCCCCCCCTTGCCGTTTGGCCACTGGTCGAGCTAGAGCTTCGCGGAAAAAACGAGCGTAATGCCCGTGACGAGAGGAAGCCGATGATACCCAATTTTAAGGTCCTAGGTCATTGGTTGACCTTCCAGGTCAGGTCAATGACCCAAAGTCGGGAAAATCGGGACCTGTTAGAAAGTCGTAAAGTGTGGCTGCTAAGGGGTTTTTCGGGGTGCTGATCACGAATATCGTGTTAGTTTTGATCACAGATGATGTCTTGAAGCATTTAGACCAGGTCGGGTCAGGTCAGGTCAGGTCAACCAGTAGGCGTCGTGACGGGTATTCGTAGTACGTGTCAACCGCCTCTGACAGCTTCGTAACATGTTACGAAGTCACCAAAACTACTTCGTAAATGTTCAAATGGTTGCTAAATTCGAATTCAGCTCCAAAAACTAGCCTAGAAACATGTAAAACTCGAAAAAGTGACCCGAGGTCACCCGAGGTCACCAAAGATCAATGACCTGACCTGACCTTCAGGTGACCTTGACACACACGGGAGTAACATCAAATCACATGTTTGAACGTTTGAAACCACGAAAAGCTTGCAAACACGCGGCTAGTGCGAGCCGACATACGCGAAATCGCGATTCCGGCCAAACATGGTCTCGGAAAAGAGGTCACAGGTCAAAGGTCATTTGGGTCAGGGTCATGAAATTTTCAGGGTAGGTGTCAAATTGATCAATGCGAGGGTACTGAAAGTTTCGTCGCGATCGGCCGTTTTTTTACGCGAGTTATTCGCGAAAAACCATGGGGGGGTCCATCCGACCCCCCCCCCTACACATGCGAGGGTTAATATAGATATGGACATAATATTGGATGGCATAAGGCTCTTAGTATCGTGTGAAACATGTATAGCCAATTGCAGCACCAGACTGGGAACTTGAGGTAGCTGGAGGCACATATGTTCTGTTATGAACGGCATTGGAACTACATGGTGTATCCGTGTCGAGTCGCCCGCTGGTGCCACTGTGTGACTGTGTCCCGTATACTGACCTGTTCTGTTTTGTTGTAATCTGTTGCAGGATGGCAGTGACCTGCAGGAAACTGTATAGACTGTACATTGAATCCTCCACTGAAAACTGCCAGGCCGTCCTGACCGCCCTGCACGAGACAGACCTGGGATGTGACAGTTGCCAGTCCCGTACCATCAATTTCAAGGTCCCAAGTAAGTGACGGCGTCTCTGACCACCCACACCAGCCGACACGGCGCCACCGGCCTCTCGGACACGCACACTGTCACACGTGACGTCACCACTCACCAGTACTAACGTCACACTTGGTGACGTGTATCTCCGTTAGTGACGTCACAGTATCAGTATCAGCCCTCATGACGTCACGTGTCAGTGATACACGCATTGTCATTGTGTTCGTTTCTGGATCTGTAGGCGACGTCACGTCATCAGTCTGAGTTGCTCCATGTGACATCTCTAGCAATCAGTGTGTAATCTGACGTGCTCTGTTTCCAGAGTCTGTATTCGACAAGCTTACTAAGCCTCCCAATGGCAGCAAAATCTGCTTGCAGTACTATAACTAGACGACTAGCTTCCCGGTGCCTCGTCCGCTCCGGTGCCGGCGGCAGTGTCGGAACTCGACAACAGATGGCAGCACCGTGTCCCGTCGGCAGCGCTGTACGGGGCACAATACACATCAAGACCTTCATATCCAGAAGTACTTCGAGCCGCCCTGTCCCATCGGCTCAGGTCCGTGGGTACTTTACCGCCGTGCCAGGCTGGTTTGGACTGAGTGGCCACCTAAATGCTTGATCATTTGATTTAGGCACAGATTGCTACGTTTGTTGACACTCCTTTGATAGACAGTGGGTATGTTCAGTATCTGAGATGTATCACGTTCTGGGCCACTGTCCAGCCATCGGTAAACCGTTGTCACCGTGCCGGAGGTACCGCCGTGGTGACGTCACGTGTGTTTTGACTAGAGGTGGCAAAAGATGAAAATTTTGGGAACCAGACTCGAAACGAACCAGACCCGGCTGGACATTTCTGGGACCAGTCGGACCCGGTCTTAGTTGGAATCGCGGAACCAGTTGGACCCGTTCCCCAAAAGTCAATTAATACAAACTACTTTTAGGTATCATTAGTTGCATTATGTAAAACAGCCTACTTCCCACTGGGAATACTCATGAGCTACTGTGTGCAAAGAAACATTCACTTCATTCGCTTAATATTTTGCAATAGTGTGTGGTGCGCAAGATGTATAGTTTATGGTAGGACCCGGTTGGACCCGTCAGAAAATTTCCAGGAACCGGTCTGTTGGACCTGGTCCTCGGGTCCACATTTTGCCACCTCTAGTTTTGACATGACGTCACGCTGGCTCACACCGCTGTGCTGTTGTGTTGTAGTTTCAGTTTAGACCAGAGTTTCGTTGGAGCTAGCTGTGAGGGTGTCCGGTCCGGGCGATATCGGACCTCGCCCGTCACTGTGTCGGACCGTCGGTGGTCCGGTCGGCTGTGGTTGGTTTGGACCGGATATGTCCGGTTCGGTGTCGTTCATGGGATATTACGGGCTGATGGCGATTGAAATACACAGTGGTTCAGACGTTCAATACACAATATTACTGGATTTCCAAGCGCCACTATGTAGTGCCGTTATTTCGGGACGGTAACTCGTCAAAGGGACTGTAAGGCTTCTGACCATTATGCAATGCTTTGAACATAGCATTCCATAATGTCATACGAAGTTTTGATAAAAAGAAGTCACTTACTTGAAGTGTCGTGGAGCTCTGATGTCGGATGCTTCATAAAAAATGCGTGCAACTTCAGATTGCCTAGTATAAGTGTTCCGTGAAGATTAAGCCAAACCCAGAGACGTTATCAGCAAAAAGAAAAATCAGGTCATTTCCAGGAAACGTATCCCTCAGGGGACGGGGGAATCATACTTTTTACCCAAACCACCAGCCCAGCACTTCAGTTGACTGAGCCGTAAGGCTATACTGATTATCACACATGAAGTGTGTCTATGGTGATCAATGTGTCACCCAGCCGATGCAGTGCGGCACAGCCTACCACTGCAGGCAGCTGATTGCCCGCTGAGAAACGGTGCATCGTTCTGCCGTCAACTGTAGACTGTACAGTGTGTATTAGTTATATTACAGCTGTATGGACACAGCACGGGTGCGGATCCGGGACACCACACCATCGACTGGTGGATACAGGACACGGTCTAGTATCCAGCGGTGCGATATCGCCGGTGGTCGTTATTTCTTTTAGAAGGCTGGATACCGCCAGTGGACACTATTTCTTTTAGAAGGCTGGATGTCGCCAGTGGCCACTATTATTTTACTCAAGACTGGATATCGCCAGTGGCCATTATCACTTTTAGAAGGCTGGATGTCGCCAGTGGCCATATCACATACATAGAGGGGTCCAATAGGGCCTTTCGGTTGGTTTACTAACCTCTAAAACGTGGTGAATATTGACGTAACGTTTATCACTCAGTTCTAATCAATACCCTTACCTGAAAACGTTCGTGGTCCGATCATTGACCTTGGAAGTTTTGCATTGTTTAACCCGCGCCGGGCCGGGGGGGGGGTGTTTGAACACCCCCCTGCGGTTCTTCGCAGATATATCAAAAACGGCGGCTCGGAGCGCCGCCGTTTTTGGCATACCTGTTCATGCATCTTTTCCGCACATCTTGTGAAAAAAAAATTCAGACCCAGGGCTCTCAACGTCAGGTCACCAGGTCAGGTCAGGTCAAGTGACCTCACCTCAGGAAAAGTTTCAATCCTCGTCATAGCTACAGCGACTGAAGGATCGCCTTGAAACTTTCAGCGATTGATAAGAGTAACAGTATGTACAAAATGTTTAGATATCTCGGAATTTCGATATCGGTGACCTAAGGTCAGGTCAATTTTGCGACCTCTCCATCATACTCTGTAACAAATATTCAGTACACTATGGCATGAAAATCAATCAAGCGAAAACGTTCATGGCACCAAAATAGCTTTGCAGGACATCCGGCCAGTTCAGATTAAATTTGGACAGTCGATAATTTCTGAAAGCCGCACAGTTAAAAATCTCGGCCTCACTATGGACCGACATCTGACGTTCGGGGATGATGTTAGCCAGCTGGTTGGCAAATGTACCTACCGGTCTTTTGAGTTCGCTGTCCTATTCCAAGCATGTCACACGTGCCTGGACCGTTGCTTACATTGTGAACGCGCTTGTGGCTAGCTCTATTCGCTACTGCATCTCCATCTACGGGTCCTGTGGTAAAACAGAAAAACACCACAATCAGAAACTGTTCAATTTCTGAGCTCGTGTTGTGAGCGGCCGGCACAAATTTGATCACATTTCTGACGTGTTTCATCAACTCGGGTGGTTACACGCTGAGCTGCTTGTGAGCTACCATAGCACGCGCACCGACGGGGGGGGCGGATATCCGCCCACTGAGGTTTTTCGCGGATAGCGGGAAAACCGCGGCGTGTAGCGCCGCGAAATTTAGTACGACTATTCTCTCATCAATTTTACACTAGAGGTGTCAATCGGAACCGAAAATTTTGGAATTCCGAAAATTTCCGAATTCCGATTCGGAAATCGGACGGACAAGTGACAAACACATTGGACATATTCGGAAAACTAGTTGAAATTTACAAATTTCTTAAAAAAGTTGAAGTTCAAACTTATTTCCATCATCAATATGCAAATTGCAAAACATGTTATAAAAATTGGCAGGGGATAGGTGTTTTATACATCATTCATAATTATAGTGCAAGATGAACATTAACGTGATTGCATGTAGCGGGTAGCTCTAAGTCAAATAAGGTACATACCTACCTATACTGTGCCAACTTTTAACTCTAAATTTGAAAATGTGTTTGCAAATGGCAATTGCCAATAGATGACATTATTGTCAGCAAGCCCATCATGAGATAACACAGTTATGAATACCTATGATGTACAATCATAGACGTGTGGGAAGCACTAGACACCAAAGCAGTAAAGTAGGGAATCCAAAAATCAGTCGGGGAAACTGTGGTCAAATCTTCCATTTTTAGAAAGCCTTCCATTTTTGGAAGGATTTTCTATATATGGGTACGCACCTTCCAAAAATGGGTACGCTGACGACGTCATCGTACCCAAATATAGAAAATGGTGCGCATATGTTGGAACTTACCGATTTCCGCCGAACATGAGGCAAATGCGACTATCGCCCCTGGTCGCTTTCTATTCGCCATAGTGAAGTGTCCATAATCTAGCGTGGATGCCTAAATCCTAGCGTGGATGTATTTTAGGTAATTTTTCAAAGTAATGAGTCGTGGAAAATTGACAAAAATTTACCGACAAACGATGGTTTTATAAGACTTTATCAAACATTTTGTAAGCAAAAAGCATCAAAAACGAAAAGTAAATATCCTTAAAAGTACTTTAGTGACGGGCCATGCTTGTTCGATACCGCCGACTTTATTTACAGTGCGGAATTGTCTGGACAGAGTGCGGCGGTTTCGGGAGTGTAGTGGCGAGTAAAACTTGTATTTGTTGCCGTTTTCTGCATTTATTAGCATATTGTGTGGTTGATTTCAATTTTTTAAGGCTTTTGCCAAACATTTGGGTGGAGGTCTCGTCATTTTTCAATGTTTTTTCCGGAATATGGGACAAATTAAATAGGCGTTGCTGCGCCGTTTTCCGTGTTACTTTCTATCGAAGGAGCATGAATCTTCAATTTATATGAGGAATAGTAAGTTTAATTTAAACCATTTTTTGTCAGGGCTATAGCTGTGTTCCTCCTGGTTGGTTATTGACCAGCTGTTTTCTCTTCTGAATTTCTATGTGTCCTCTAGAAGTAGAAAAAGAGAGCAGTGCGCCAGGACACCATGCTATTATATCACTATGTACATTGACATAGCATGCCTGTATTACCAACACTAGCACTGCTGCTTCTCCTTATATCAATGATCATAAATGGCAAAATCAACTATTAATGTTACACATTTAAAAAGGCCGTAACTTAAATCAAAGAATGTGAATCGCAGTTGGGAACACTGAGATTAGACCTTCCAATTTTGGAAGCCTTCCATTTTTGGAAAATGCATACCCATTTATGGAAGGTCCTTCCAAAAATGGAAGGCTTCCAAAAATAGAAGATTTGACCACAGTTTCCCCCACTGAAATAGATTTGCCTTACTTGAAAGTTAACAGAAAAGAGACTGAAGAAAATTGCAAATATCAAGGTGTGCAAAGTAGCACAAGAGTCTTACCTAGAACCTCCTATCATAAAGTCATCCCCTTCTCTTCTACCTCTTCCCCCCCAAAAAAACTCCGTGCCGAAATATCGACTAAAATGCTACATATTATGCAAACAGCCTATCAATAAACAGATTACCAAAAGATGATGAAATGCGGCGAAAGCGTCATAAATGTCACTTAAGGAAAGATGGCCCCCCGATGAGAATCAGAGGAGACAAAAAAAATGACGTCTTAAACAATAAATACAGTCATTTTGCTTCACAATTGAATAATTTTCGAAAAATTATATTCCTTTGCAATAAATATTGAATTTTAATCAAACAACAAATGGTGAATGCACTTCAATAGGACAAATGAAATGATAATGACGTCATATTATTGATTTACTTTCACATCATCGACTCAAGGCCGGATACCATGTTCCATGCTACCGAGAATGGTAGCATGAAATGTGTTTTCATTCTACCAAGAATGATTACAACTTCTTTTTGCTTGTGAATTTTAGTGAATTTGTGTTAAATCATAGCAAGTAATTTTATTTTTTGTGATCGCTTATTCTTTTGGATTTAGAGATGTGTGGCTCAGTGAAGAGCACGTTTCTTCCAGATGTACCTTTCTCACATGTTCTTCTCACATTAACTATTTCAATTTTGCTTTTGCAAGAAGCTCAAACTTTACATCTCAGCCAGTGTGATATAAGATGAAGATATGCATC